>NC_048893.1:204545814-204551945 GCF_011077185.1 Oxyura jamaicensis
GAGGCTCAGGGGTGACCTTATTGCACTCTACAGGTACCAGAAGGGAGACTGTAGTGAGGTGGGAGTTGGTCTATTCTCTCACGTGCCTGGTGACAGGACGAGGGGGAATGGGCTAAAGTTGCGCCAGGGGAGGTTTAGGTTGGATATTAGGAAGAACTTCTTTACTGAATGGGTTGTGAGGCACTGGAATAGGCTGCCCAGGGAAGTGGTTGAGTCCCCATCCCTGGAGGTCTTTACAAGACGTTTAGATGTAGAGCTTAGGGATATGGTTTAGTGGAGGACTTGTTATTGTTAGGTCAGAGGTTGGACTGAGTAATCTTGGAGGTCTCTTCCAACCTAGACTATTCTGTGATTCTGTGATTCTGTGATATTCACAGCCTGGTTAAAAAGAAACGCTACTGGGGCACTGATGCTAGGTATAACCTGACTAGTGGGATTTGAACCTTACAGTGAAATAGTTCTTCTTCATCTCCTACTTTTTCTAAATGGACACTAAGCTCCTGTCACATAAGGTTCTTGTAACAGGCATATTTTGATGCCATGGTTTTATTCATGAGCAGCCGTGAATGTAAGTCCCGTTGTTGGTCTGCTTATGATGCATGGTTTTAGGGTAGAGCAAGAAGAAATCATGGCTTCCATTCATTTGTTTCTGAAAATGTTTACAATCTAAGAAATTTGCCAGACCTAGAAACAGCTGGACTGAGCAGTGGTCTTAACACCACACTTACACCACATGTTTAAAGGATGCACAGCCATCACCTTCCCTTTCATCCCATCCTTCTCATAGTATCCTGGATATGACTATGACAGTCTGTGTTCTTTTCAGGGCTCTATCCAGCACAGCCCTAAATGCCCTGAGCACTTGATTGTGAATCCTGTCTCCCTTCTTAATGGACTTCTCTAGCACAGCAAAACCTTTGAAATAGCTGGGTTTAAAATGTTGCCCTTTGCTACCTCTGTTTCTGACCTGGACTGCTCAATTTTGCCAATTCCATGGATTCCCATCCTGCAGTTCTCTTGTAATTCAACTTGGGACTTCTTAGACAGATCATTTGGTATTATTTAAGTTAGAGCAGCATCTAAAGGTAAAGATTTCAAGTGCAGTAATAAGACAATTCATGCCCAGAAGACAAAGTAATCGAAAGTGAAAACAAGCAGGTACAATAAAGAACAACGGAAGGATAAGGCTGCAAGTGAGGTAGTGGTGTTATTCTTTGCAGCTAATTTGTAAACAACGTAGAATAGGCAGATATGAAACAGTAGGGAAAAAAAAAAAAAATCTAGGGCTGTCAACTGCTTCATTCCTGTACCTCAAAGAGGGTTCAGAAGAACCCAGGCTCAGCAGATGTACATCTAACCACTTCTAAAAGCTCTCCCATAACAATCATTTTATAAATTTGACAATCTATTCAGTGCTAAATTTATTCACTATTATTTAAACCCATTATTTCTTGTACTATCTATCATGAACACTAGAAGTAGATTGTTCTCTTTGCAACTGTATTCTACAAACAAGGGCAGTTATCATATCTCTTAATTCTTCTCTAAGAGACACTACCCGTGAGCATTTAATATTTCCATATTGCATTTTCTCAACCTCTAATCATCTACACTGGACCTTCTCAGATTTGTCAATGTTCTCTGAAGTGCACTCACTAAGACTGGGTGCAGTACTGAAAGTAAGGGCCTAATCACAGCAATGTAGACACAGAGAGGTTACTTGATGCATCTTGCAAGTCATATTCCTGATTATACCATCTTATATTATGTTTATTTGTTTTTTATTTGAGCATGCCCTCAGCTGATTCATATTCAGCCTAGAGGTAACTCTAAACCCAACATTTTTCTGGAGAACTACTGTTTTGACCATTATTTCTCAGTCTATATTGGTACAGCTGATTATTCTTACACCATAGATAATCTTCCTACCAAGGAATAATAACATATATATTTTTTTAAATTTCTACCCAGCAATAATAGTAATTCTTATTCCTATACAATATAATAACAACAGTAATTCCAACTACAAAATAATCTGTAACAATTCCATTAATAGTTTCATTACATCTTACAGGATCTGCCTGTCATGCATAAACAAACCCAGAAGAAAGTCAAGATTCTTTCTGTTTGTTGTAAAACAGCAAAAATATGTCAGTTCTTTAGGTCATGGGGACAGCTGAATAGATTGTTTCATAAATCACTACCAATCCAGGGGCATGCATATAAGTCATAGTAAGAATGCTTTAAGGTGAAACACTTTTAGGTTACATCTTGATTTTGGACTTGGAAATCAAATGTCACTGAAGATAATGCGGCCAAAACACTTCCTGCTAGCTGCAAAAATTGCCAGTGAGACAGAAAGGCTTTGGTTACCTGAAATGATAACAACAACAATGCAAATAGTAATAATATTAATATTAATAATAATAACAACAACAATAATAAATCAGTCTACCTGTTAATATTTCCAATGACTGTTTAATTTGTTTGATATATGAATACATAGATATAACAGATCTCTTTAAGGTGTTTTACTTAGGTCTTCATGAGAGACAGATCAAAACAAGATTAAACAGCATACTCGTTCTGTATTACATCACATGATTAACTGCAAATGAAAAATCCACCTCCAGCAGTTTTCCTAACGGGGTCTTGCACAGAATTCTCTATAGTCCACTGCTTTTTAGTATCTTCACTAGCAATAATCTGCAAGGAAGTATTAACTGCCTAAAAAGAAGTAAATGGAACAATAGGGATATTATGCTATTGCAATTTTAGTAGTATCTTTAGTGTTCAATATTTATAAAGACTGTAGAAAACTCAAAGTGACCTCAAAATCACAAGAATTAGTCAAAATCCAGAGAATAAGTTTCAATATGGCTAGCTTTAGAAAGATAAGAAAATGAAGTGAATTCTAAGGATTTGTAAGAGACAAAAAAAAGTAAATTGCATATTATTTTTGAATCTAGAAAATGAAGGCAGAACAGGAGCAATAGGATGGAACTAAAATTGTAAAAACAAAGAAAAGAGCTGCTATTCAATGGAGAGAGGAATTATCAGTAGAATAACTAAGACAAGGTCATAACAGGTACCTAGCAGACAGGATTATCCATCTTTATTGAGAGATGTGATAGTTCAGCAAAAGGAGGAGGGTTTGAAAGAGGAGTCTCTCCTTGACATTCTGTGGGTTTTGTGATTCAGAAAAGTCAGTGTCACCCAGTCCCAGTCTCTGAACTGCCCGTTGTGTGCTGCTTGCCCTGTTATACCCTCCTAAAGAGATGGCTGAACTGTATCAAACCATGGAATGATTTTTATTATGAGAAAAGGGAATGACAAAATTATGAGAAGGAAACTAACACATTTTAGTCTGTGAGCCAAGACAGAACTGAAATCAACATTTCCAGAGAGGGAAGTTGACTGAGCTGAGCCCTGTGCTACTGACTGCTCTACTTCCTGTCCTGGCTTCTTCCATCCTTCTGGAATCTCTTCATCCACATTTCTGCAGCAGGGTGACCTCATTTGGCAGCAACCTCTGAGAGCTTACACTGACTAAAGTGCTTCATTCTCATAGGTGCCTCTTAGAAAGTTGCTCAGTAAGGCCTGGACTTCCTCCCTGGTAGCAAACAAGTCTCCTTCTGTTCCCCTGAAAATCAGCTGGGAGGAAGTGAGATGGGGAGGTGGTTTCCGAAATACTGTGGATTGTGATTACAGACATAGTCTCAAAATCCATGTGATGGGGGTAGGGAGCACAGGACCTGCATGGGGAATCCATATTATTTTTGTGTGAGCTGACCATGTGCCTTTGATCAGCACTGTCCACAGACAGTTAAAAACCTGACAGCAAAGGGCTTGCTGGTGTTTTGTAAAAGGAAGAAAACAATTTGAGGGATATCCCTTTCCAAAGAAAAAGGCTTTTGCTTTGGAGGAGGTGGTGCTTTCTATATATAGTGAGGTTATTATTTCAGAATGGAAAATGTTTGTTCAGGAAGGAAAGGCTCTGAGATCAGCAGAGTCAAGTCTCACCCACATGCTGTTGGCTCCATTGGGCTCTTCCGCCTAGCAGCAGAGAACTGGGAGGAGGAGTCTGCAAGGACAAGTTAGCTGTCCAGGAATCACCCATCTACACTAGTACACTTACCAGGACCTTGGGTTCAACCTCTGGTGTGTCACAGAGGGACAGGTTCTGAAGTAAGATCTGATGATTCCTATGGGAAATAAAAATAAATAATAATAATAAAAAAGCTGAAGATGGTCAAACATCCTTTTTGCCTTTGACAAGTCAAGGTTGTCATCTACAACCAATGCACACTGGAATACTCTGGGATATCTCACAAAAACACTGTATGTGCCACCAGCTAAATAGCAACAATGTACAATCCAACCCAACAGTCCATTATTCCATTGTAAATACACCACATGCATATGACACTGGAACAGCACTAAATATACCTGCCACAAACAGACACAGGAAGCTGGGTTTCTTAATCTAGAGAGGAAGATACACAAACACAGGCACGCATACGCACATATGAACGAACTAGTATGATACAGCACCATCTAGTGGAAATTTATGTATTACACAGTCTTAATCTCTAAAAATATTAGTGTTTTTTGTTTGTTTTGGTATTGTAGAATTGTTTATGAATCCTAGATACAGACCAAGAAAACTCTGTGTGACACTTACTATGTTTAAAATATTTTAAAAAGTAAAAAAAAAAAAACAAAAAAAAACAAAAAAAAAACAAAAAAAAAAAAAAACAAAAAAAACAAAAAAAAAAACATAAACTTCACATAAACTTTCAGTTTAGGCTACTGTGATGAACATAACAAAGATGTCACCATTGAACTCAAATGGTTTAAGATATCAAAATTATTCATAAACCAAAACCAGCTCAGAGGTTAGAAATGAATATATAAGCCTACAACGTACTTGAAAAAGTTACTCAGACCAGGTTAAATCACAGCTGCCTATCTTCTCCAGCAACTATGAAAATAATTTAGTTGATTCTGCTTTAGATAATACTTAAAGACCATATCTGACCTAGTAGAAGTAAAAAAGAGACAGAAAAAGTTTGTGATATGAACCATCTTAATGTGTTTTAAAAGTCTAAAAATAACACAGGCCACTGTGAGGCATACAAAGGGGCAGGTGACCCAGGGGGGATATATCTAAGCGTGCGGTTATGGGGTAGGGAAAATCAAAGTCCATCTTACTTGAATCTGGAGGGAGATGTGAAGTATAACAAGAAAAGCTTCTACAAATACATCATCAGCTAGAGAAAAACTGAGGAAAATGTAGGCCCACTGATACATGGGATAGGTGCCCTGCTGGCAAATGACACAGAAAAGTAGCCTTCAGGAATCCCAGGTCACCAAGTCAAAAAGGAAACTGCAGCAAGGAAGACTTAACCTTAGGGAATGATAGCCTTCTGCAATGAGATGGCTGTATTGGTATAGGAGGGGAGAGCAGTGGATATTGTTTGCCTCAACTTTAGTAAGGCTTTTGACACTGTCATACATAACATATTCATAGAGAAACCGATGAAGTACTGGGACAGTGAGGTGGCCTGAAAACTGTCTGAAATGCCAGGACCAAGGGTTGTGATCCATGGCATAAAGTCTAGCTGGAGACCAGTCACTAGTGGAGTACCATGAAGTCACCAGTTTGTCCAGTCCCGCTTAACATCTTCATTAATGATCAGGGAGATGGAGCAGCACACACACTCAGCAAGTCTGTTGATGACAGAAAACTGGGAAGAGTGGCAGATACACCAGGGTGCTGTGCTGTCCTCCAGAGAGGAAGGCAAGAAGGTTACCAAGCGGTCAGTGGGGCAATCACTCCTCTCAAGCCAGAAGTGACAATGCCACATCTGGAGTGCTGTGTCCAGTGAGTCCAGCAAAGGTCCACAAAAATGCTTAAGAGACTGAAAACTCTGTCATATGAGGAGAGGCTGTGAGAGTTGGGAATGCTGAGCCTGGAAAAGATATAGCTTACGGAGATCTTACCAATGTGTATAAAAAAACAATAGAAAAGAATGAATAAGAGGAAGCCAGACTCTTCTTAGTAGTGTCCACTTTTTATTATTATTATTATTATTATTATTATTATTATTATTATTATTATTATTATT
>NC_048893.1:204551955-204556744 GCF_011077185.1 Oxyura jamaicensis
TTATTATTATTATTATTATTATTATTATTATTATTATTATTATTATTTTACTTTTAAAAAACAAACAAACAAAACAAAACACACAAACAAACAAATAAACAAAAACAACAACTTTTTTTACTTTTTTTTTTAGGAAAAAAGTAGGAAAGTAAGTCAATGGAAACATTGTTTGTTAAAGGACTGGAAAGAGAGAGAAAGAGAAAGTCACAGAATCACGGAATGACAGAATGGATGAGGTTGGAAGGGACCTCTGAAAGTTATCTGGTTTAACCCTCCTGCTTAGGCAGGGCCACCTTCAGCAGGTTGCCCAGGACCATGTCAAAGTAGCTTTTGAAGATCTCCAAGAAAGACTTCAAATTGTTGGATCATTCCACAGAGGTGGGCTGCCAGTGCAGAATTACAGGCTCTGTACTAGGACCTCTGCTTTCAGCTTACCTATGTTCAGGCTTCAAAACAGAATAATCTGTGAGGCAGCATTTGTGGCTGATCCTAAGTGTTGAGGGAAGCATGGATGACAGACTGGTGAGGGAGAACAGAATGGCCTTAGGAGACTGAGCTACTTCATAATAAAAGTGGCAGATAAAATTCAGCAGAGGCAAATTTAAAGTGGAGCCTAAGGGAAAACAGTATCAGCTTCACATGTCAAATTGTGGGATCTGAGATGATTACTACAAAGAGAGTTAAAGTTTCAGCTTAAAAGAGTCTGGTGAAAACGTCATCCTAGTGCTCAGCAGTCAAAAGAGCATAAGAAATATTTGGAGCAATTAGGGAAAGAAAATCCAAACCCCAGACTGAACTGCATTATGTGACTGTGCAAACTTTTAATTGCCATGCATCTTGAATACTGTGTGCACTTAATGGTCACTGTATCTCCAGAAGGTTACAGAAAAGCAGGAGACAGTTCAGAAGATGGCAGCAAGGATGACCAAAGGTCCAGATCAGCTTCAATGCAAGGAACAATTTAGTCTTCATTCTGGAAAGGAGACAAATGGGGGGAATAATGAAGAGAAGAGGATAATGAAATCATGAGTAGTCTGTGGAGGGTGATTTTGCTCAACTCTGCGGAGCTGATTTTGTTCATACACTGCTTCTTCTGATATAAAAGAACTATGAAATAAGGCTAACAGAAGCCAAGATCAAAACAAACAAAAGTAGGTGGTACTTCATATGAGGAGCCATGGAACTGAGGAACTCTTTGCCATAGAATGCTGTGGATGCTCAGAATTTACATTGGCTCAAGGGGTACCTGGATTAGTTCACATAATAGAAATATTTGAGGATTCCTGAATAGAGGAAACCCCCTCCAGCTCATGAACTCTGTGAGTCACAAAGTGTTGGGTCTGGGGGTGCACTGAGGTGAAACCTTATGAAACATGCTTTTTCTGTTCTTCCACACCTTCCTGTGCATCCACTTGTAGACGCTCTTGGAGACTGATGCAAGACTAGAGGGAGCCTTGAGCTTTCTCAGTATGGCTGTATCCAAGAAAACTTTTGTGGCTATTTGCTTCATGTTCTTCAATCCTTCAGCAACTCTCATGACAAAATTAATACCAGAACAAGATACAGATTCTAGTCATTTCTTCCTTCTTCACACATCAGGGATATCAAGGACAATATGAAGGGCTTATTCAAATACATCAGTAGAAAAATGAAGATTGAGAAAATGTAGGCCTGCTGCTGAATGGGGTGGGTGCTCTGGTGACAAAGGATACAGAGAAGGCAGAGTTGCTGAATGTCTTTTTTGCTTCAGTCTTTACTGCTAAGATCAGTCCTCAGGAATCTCAGACTTTGGAGACGAGAGAGGAAGCTCAGAGAAAGGAGGACTTTACCTTGGTCAAAGAGAATCGGGCCAGAGATCATTTAAGCAAACCTGACATCCACAAATCCATGGGCCCTAATGGAATGCACCCACAGGTGCTGAGGGAGCTTGCCGATGTTATTGCTAGGCCACTATCAATCATCTTTGAAAAGTCATGGAGAACAGAAGTGCCCAAGGACTGGAAGAAAGTCAATGTCAAGCCAGTCTTCAGAAAGGACAAGAAGGAGGACCCCAGCAACTAAAGGCCAGTCATCTCCATCCCTGGAAAGGTAATGGAACAGCTCATCCTGGAGGTCATCTCCTAGCATGTGGATGATAAGAAGGTGATCAGGATAAGTCAGCATGGATTCACCAAGGGGAAATCATGTTTAACCAAATCAGATAGCCTTCTATGATGAGATGACTAGCTGTGTAGGTGAGGGGAGAGCAGTGGATGTGGTCTACCTTGACTTCAGCAAGGCTTTTGACACTGTCTTCCATAAAAATCCTCATAGACAAGCTCAGGAAGTACAGCCTTGATGAGTGGACATTGAGGTGGATTGATAATTGGCTGGATGGCAGAGCTCAAAGGATTGTGCTTAGTGGTGTGGAGCCTAGTTGGAGGCCAGTAGCTAGTGGTGTCCCCCAGGGGCCAGTACTGGATCCAGTGTTGTCCAACCATGGTAGTCAGGCAAAGTCCCTGGTGACTGGAAAAAGGGAAACATCACTCCCTTTTTTAAAAAGGGTACAAAGGAAGACACGGGGAACTACAGACCAGTGAGCCTCACTTCTGTGCCTGGCAAGATCATGGAATGAATCCTCCTGGAAGCAATGTTAAGGCACATGCAGGACAAGGAGGTGATCCGAGACAGCCAGCATGGCTTCACCAAGGGCAAATTGTGCCTGACCAGTCTAGTCTGGTGGCCTTCTATGATGGAGTGACTGCATCAGTCAACGGAAAGACTGACTGATGCCATCTACTTGGATTCTGTAGGGCCTTTGACAAGGTGTGACAGCCTGTTGCACACTGGAACAGACTACCCAGTGAAGTAGTGACTGCATCAAGCCTGTCTGATTTTAAGAAGTGTTTGGACTGTGCACTTAGTCACATGGTCTAAAATTTTGGGTGGACCTGTGTGGTGCTAGGAGTTGGACTTAATGATCCTTATGGATCCCTTTCAACTCAGGATATTCTATGATTCTGTGGTCCCACATGACACTCCAGTCTCTAAGTTGGACAGATATGGATTTGAAGGGTGGACCATCCGGTGGATAAGGAATTGGCTCAACGGCTGGACCCAGAGAGTAGTGGTCAATGGATCTATGTCCAGGTGGAGATCAGTGACGAGTGGTGTACCTCAAGGTTCTGTCTTGGGACCAGTACTTTGCAATATCATCATCAGTGACATAGAGAAGGGGATCAAGTGCACCCCCAGCAAGTTTGCTGATGATGCCAAGCTGAGTGGTGTGATTGATACCAAAGAAAGAAGAGATGCCATTCAAAGGGGCTGGAGAAGTGGGCCCATCTGAACCACATGAGGTTCAACAAGTACAGGTGCAAGGTGCTGGGTCAAGGAGCTGCTCTCTCCCAGACAGGAGTACAGACTAGGAGAAGAACTCATTGAAAGCAGCCCTGAAGAGAAGAACTTGGGGATTCTGGTGGATGAAAAGCTCAACATGAGCTGGCAGTGTGCTCTTGCAACCCAGAAAGCCAACTGCATCCTGGGCTGCATCAACAGAGGTGTAACTAGCAAGTTGAGGGAGGTGATTGTCCCCTTCTACTCTGTCCTTGTGAGGCCCCACCTGGAGTGCTGCATCCAGGTTTGGGGCCCCTAGCACAAGAAAGATGGAGAAGGACTCTTTACTCGAGTAGATAATGATAGGACAAGGGGGAATGGTCTTAAACCAAAAGAGGATACTAGACATTAGGAGGAAATTCTACACTGTAAGGGTAGTGAGGCACTAGCACAGATTGCCAAGAGAAGTTGTGAATGCCCCATCCCTGGAGGTTTCAAGGCCAGACTGGATGGGGCCTTGGCCAACCTGATTTCTGTCAAAGTCCCTCTGGATGGCATCCTTAACTTCCAGCGTGTCAACTGTACCACACAGCTTGGTGTCATTGGCAGACTTGCTGAGGGTGCACTCAATCTCACTGTCCATCTCACCAACAAAGATGTTAAATAGTGCCAGTCCCAATACTGACCCCTGAGGAACACCACTCATTACTGATCTCCTCTTGGGCATTGAGCCATTGACTGCAGATCTTTGAGCATGACCATCCCCCCCATGTGGTCCACCCATCAGATCCATGTCTCTCCAATTTAGAGTCACCATACCAAAGCAGGTGTTTTGTTTAGTTCTTGTACAGAGGCCTAATTGCATGTTTTCATAGGCTAAGGCACCAGACTTTCCTGGATGAATAGCCATTTGGAAAAGATGATAAACTTAGAATCTATAGAAATGGGAAAGACACTAATTTCTACACCTGAGAAACATGGTATCAAAGTCAGAGGTGCTACTAGGAATAAGGATATGGAAATGATAATTTCTCAGATTAAAACAACTAGAATTTATTTTTAATTTAGTTCTTACTAAATCTCCTCAACTCATCTCCATCCCAGAAGGAAGGAATGGGCATATGTATCTGAAACAATTGTTAATGGAGGCAATTTTTAACCAGTTCTGCCACATTAGAGGTGAAATATTTAGCAAATACCAAATGCATTAGCTATATTTAAGAAAAAGTATTTTGAACAATTATAGGTCTGCTAGCTTGACTGTAACAGAATGCAAAACTGTCCTGGATGGAATGCTAAGAATGAGATCAATTTAACTCAAATGCAGAATACAAACTTTTAACAGCCCAAGTAACTAACAATAAGAACAAACTAATCCTGTGTATTTCTGATCATTGGTAATGTCTGAATCAAAATCTGTTTGTGTGTCCCTTCCCTTCCCTTCCCTTCCCTTCCCTTCCCTTCCCTTCCCTTC
>NC_048893.1:204556754-204577521 GCF_011077185.1 Oxyura jamaicensis
TCCCTTCCCTTCCCTTCCCTTCCCTTCCCTTCCCTTCCCTTCCCTTCTCTTCCCTTCCTTATTCAGTTACATTACTATGGATTGAAAAGAAAACAAACTGAAACAAAACAAAAAATGGAAATTAAGCTGTAATTACGGGATCATGTCTGCTTTTGGCATGTCAAATCTGTATCCTGCAAATAGAAAAGGAGGCAATTGCAAAAAAGAAAATAGGTAATTTCTAAGTGGCATAATTCCCCTAGATCATGTAAAACTGAAGCCAATGAAAAAGAAAAGGAGAAAATATACCTCACTGGTACATTAATAATAGATAATAAAAACATGTTTTTGTTTTTGAAGTAAACTAAGAACAAAAGAAATCCAGCACAGGGCAATCTGTTATGTGGCAATAGTTAAACTGTTGATGATGTCAAGAAGGAATAGTTGGTCAGTTATCTCTTTTCTATGTGTGAAATATGAGATGAAAATATAAGGTGATAAACAGTGGTCTAACAATAACATTTTTTAAAAATCAACTGACCAGTCATTTGCGCCTCTCAGTCTAAATAAGCTCGAGAAGGAAATATCTTTGCTTGAGCTCCTGCTTGAGCAAGGAGCTTTCACAGATGACCTCAAGGAGCTTTCACAAGATGACCCTCCCTTCTCTATGATTCTGTGGTTCTGTAATGAAGAGAAAAAATAAACAACTTAAGCATTTTCCATTCATCAGGCATCTGGCAAATTTGAAAAAAAGTGTTCAAAGTAAAATTACGTGAGAAAGGGTCACAATAATAGAGAAATCAGAAGAATACATTTTTTTTTTACTTTAGTAGATGATTTTTCATCCCAGTAATTCCACCAGCAGTTGGAGTATCATTTCTAACTCTTCAGAAGTGTATTACCATAGCAAGTGTAACACAGTGAAACTGCACTAATTTCATTAAAGCAAACTATTTATCCAAGAAATGGCTGAAGCTTAACTTTCAGGTGTTCTTTCTCCTGCCACCATCTCCAGTAATCACTATGATTTTAACAGTCTAGGCCTACATGGGAGGCATCTCTGTGATGAAAACACAGCTTTTTTTTTTTTTTTTTTTTTTTTTCCTCTGGAAGATTAGATGACTTATACAAGAAAAACTTCACAGCATTTCTCAGGAGCTTGTGTGTTTGCATTATACAAAAGGGAGAGCTGGTAGATGTATGCTTATATATAAAAATAATACACATATATATATAAACATATTCTAATATATATTTAACATAGTATAAACATTATATTATATACATTACTAATCATAGAATCATAGAACCATAGAAGGCTTGGGTTGGAAGGGCCTTTAAATACCATCTAGTTCCAACTCCCCTGCCATGGTCAGGGATGCCACCCAGTAGATCAGGTTGCCCAGGGCCTCGTCCAACCTGGTCTTGAACACCTTCAGGGATCCACACATCTACAGCTTCTCTGGGCATCACGCTAATCATGTTAAGCTAAACCAAAGATCCTGGATATCAGGAAGAGGTTCTTGACTGAGAGGGTGGTCGCACACTGGAACAGGCTCCCCAGGGACGTAGTCACAGCACCAAGCCTGTCGGAGGTTAAGACAATATTTGGACTATGCTCTTAGTCATATGGTCTGAATTTTGGGGTAGACCTGTGTGGTGCCAGGAACTGGACTCAATGGTCCTTATGGGTCCCTTCCAACTCGGGATATTCTATGATTCTGTGATTCTATGATCCTTGTGGGTCCCTTCCAACTCAGGATATTCTATGATTCTATGACTCTATGATTCTAGTACTTTCCCAGGACTGTCATATCTGATGTGCAGATCCATACACAGCAAGATAGCATATCCAGCTTCAGTCACCTATAAAACATAGGGACTCACAGTGGCTTTAGGATCCTCTACCATAACCATGCTTTTAGAAGCCTGTAATTCTGAGAAACTTTATCCTTCCCCTCCATTCCACACAACTACAGGTTTTCTGTTTTGTGCTTACTGTTAATTCTTTATTTCTCAAGGAAAAATGTAAGTTGTTTATCATTTATAGAAAATTAATGCATTTGACAGTACAGATTACAATGGGAAAGCAAAAACAAAGCAGAGAAAGGATCTAGCAAAGGTAATGTGAACCACTAACAGATAATGATAACAAGATGGAGAATTAGCACAGGAAGAATGAAAAAGTAGGAGCAGCACGTAAACAAACACACTTCCCCACCCCAAAGCATTTGAAAAATACTGATCAGATAATTTTCATACCAGGAACCCGAAGTGCTTGACTACCAGGCTACACTGAAGAAAAACAGGATGGTTGCAAGGCAAAGCATGAAAATGAAGACAAGAGCATCTTCCACATGTTTGAAACATTCCCTGCTAGGTTATGAACTGCAGTAGCCCAGGTTGTACATTAGTCTTTAGGATGTCTTAGAAGGACAATACCAGAATATCATGTCACGTCAGCTGAGAAATGGAAGAAAGGTGAGAAAAGTCTACTGTGCTTCCCTTCCATTTCTAATTGGTGTTTGCTTCTCTATTGCTCCAAGCCTGAGAGAGGAAGTCCTTTCTTCTTGGGAGCAGATCCATTTGGGATCTTACTAAGAACTCCTCTTATCCTCCAACAAAGACCCCTTTATCTTGGGGTAAGAACATGCTCAATTCCTGCAGCCCTTCTTGCTGTAATGGACTGGACTGGGACTGCATTTTTCATCAGCTCCTGCAATTGTACAGCAGGCTGGCTGCTTTGTACTGATGAGAGATAATTAAAACCTTCCCTGGTATTGCTTTCTCCATTCAGAATAGAAAGTGCCTCCCTCTCCATTACGAAAACCATTCCTAGCACAGAACAAAGGCCAGAAGTTTCTGGCAAGTAGAGATCTCACCACAAGAAAGCAAGGCCCAACATAATTTATACTGTTTCCTCTCTTGCCATCTATGTGTGGGGCCCCAATGTGATGACATCCTGGTTCAGATCCTATAAACAAGGCCAAATTCATGGACCAGAGACTCCTGGAAAATGGCTAGATGTGTGTTAGGTTACGACTTCCTGGGAGCAAATATAATGTGAAGCTGATAAAGGAAAGGTGAAGAAATGGAGCTTAAGACAATAGAGAGATACTTTTCCTTTGCTAGTGCAGTTCATCTGAGCTTCTTACAAAGAAATTGGTGAATGTGATTCTAGTTTTAACACCATGTGGATGAAGAGATCTAATGTGGGGAAAGCAACTCCATGTCTGATGGCATATGTGCCAACATACTGCTTCCTGAAACATCAGGAGATTGGCAAGAAATAGTCATCTGTTAGAGGAACGTGGAAGGCATTGTACCCAGGACGCTGACAAAATTTATTCACACTCCAAATCCAGATCGGACTTGACTTTCTGAAAGCCCCACTGTGGATACAAAGATAACTTTACAATCATTTTAAAACTAAAGAGACTGCGTGCCTTCATTCTCTGATTAAAAGGGAGGTCTTTAACCAGAACTCCTTACAACTTAAAACTAGAATGGGTTTAAGTGCTGATCTCAGAACACTGGCATAATTCCTGCTTTCCAGGACAGAGCTACCACTCTGTAACCATGAACTGCTTCATGGGACTCCCATTGAAATATCACTGCTGGATGACAATAATCCACTGTTACATACAGAAACATATTTTAAACCAAAAGTTTAAAAATACTGCTCAGTGTTTCATCAGCTCTTAGAATAATAGAATCATAGAATCTCCTGAGTTGGAAGGGAACCATAAGGATCATTGAGTCCAACGCCTGGCACCACACAGGTCTACCCCAAAATTCAGACCATATGACTAAGAGCATAGTCCAAACATTTCCTTAACCTCCGACAGGCTTGGTGCTGTCCCTGGGGAGCCTGTTCCAGTGCATGACTGCCCTCTTGGTGAAGAACCTTTTCCTGATAAACAGCCTGAACCTCCCCTGTCACAGCTTGACTCCATTCCCACAGGTCCTATCACTTGCCACTAAAGAGAACAGATCAGCGCTTACCTTTCCACTCCCCCTCGTGAGAAAGCTGTAGACTGCGATGAGGTCTCCCCTCAGCCTCCTCTTTTCCAGGATGAACAGGCCTAGTGACCTCAGCCGCTCCTCATATGTCTTCCCCTCTAAGCCCTTCACTATCTTAGTAGCCCTTCTCTGGACACTCTCCAATAGTTTCACGTCCTTTTTGTACTGTAATGCCCATAACTGCATACAGTACTCGAGGTGAGGCTGTACCAGTGCAGAGTAGAGAGGGACAATCCCTTCCCTAGACCGAATAGCAATGCCATGCTTGATACACCCCAGGATTTGGTTGTCCCTCCTGGCTGCCAGGGCACACTGCTGGCTCATATTCAGCTTGTTATTAACCAACACTCCCAGATCTCTCCCTGTGGGTTCAGCATCTCATCGTCCGGTCTGTACATATAGCCAGGGTTGCTTTGTCCCAGGTGCAGGACCCGGCATTTACTCTTGTTAAACTTCATGTGGTTGGTGATTACCCAGCTCTCCAGTCTGTCCAGATCTCTCTGCAAGGCCTTTTGACCCTCAACAGTCAATATCTCCTCCAAGTTTAGTAACATCAGCAAATTTGCTCAAAAGACCTTCTAGTCTTACATCCAAATCATTTATAAAGACATTGAAGAGAACTGGCCCTAAAATGGAGCCTTGGGGGACCCCATTAGTGACCGGCCACCAGCCTGATACAGCCCTATTTACCACAACCCTTGTAATATAAAAGACCTGCCCGTTAGCCAATTGCTCACCCATCATACGATGTTTTTGTTTAGCTGTATGCTGGACATTTTGTTGAGTAGGATCCTACGGGAAACTGTGTCAAAAGCTTTACTGAAATCCAAAAAGATGGCATTAGGTGGTTTCCCTTGATCAATGAGATGGGTGATCTTATCGTAAATCAAGTTAGTCAAACAGTACCCCTTGTGAACCCATGTTGGCTGGGACCAATGACTGCATTGTCCCCCAGGCATGCTTCAATAACTTCAAGGATAATCTTCTCCATAATTTTACCAGGCACTGATGTGAGACTGACAGGCCTGTAGTTACCAAGGTCTTCTTTCTTGCCCTTCTTGAAAATTGGTACATGTGCCAGCTTCCAGTCTACTGGGACCTCTCCAGATTCCCAAGATCATTGAAAAATGATTGAGAGGTCCCGCAATGACATCAGACAGCTCTCTGAGCATCCTGGGATGAATCCCATCGAGACCCATGGACTTGTATGGATACAGGTAGAGCAGCAAATCCTGCACATGTTCAGGGTCGATTAGGAGTTTATCATTCCCACCATCATCGTCTTCCTGCTCAGGGCACCCAGCGTCCTGAAGCCCATCATTGGCGTTGAAGGCAGAGGCAAAGAAGGCATTAAACATCTCTGCTTTGCCAATGTCCTTGCCTGTGAGGTAACCTGCCCCATCAAGTAGCAGACCTATGTTTTCTTTGATCCTCCTTTTTCTATTCACATATTTAAAAACAAACAAACAAACAAACCAAAAAAAACACACCGTTTTATTGTCTCCCACAGACCTGGCCAGCTTCAACTCTAATTGGGCTTTGGCCGCACAAATTTTCCCCCTACAAACGCAAACAGCATCCCTGTATTCCTTCCACATTGCCTGACCCTACTTCCAGCAGCCATACACTTTTGTTTTCTGCTTAAGCTCCAGAAGAAGATCCCTGGTCAGTCAAGCCAGCCTTCTGCCCTGCCTGCTTGACTTCCAATATCTTGGAATTACCTGATCCTGTGCTTTTAGGAGGCAGTACTTAAAGACTGACCAGGACTGATGAACATCAATGCCTTCAAAAGCAGCTCCCCAGGGGACCTCGCTAACTAGTTCCCTGAGCAGCCTAAAGTCTGCTCTCCCCATATCCAGGGCTGAAAATTTGGTGGCAGTTTTCCTCCTGTCACCAAAAATTTTAAACTCAACTGCTTCATGGTCACTATGACCAAGACGTCTGCCAATTGCCATGTCCCCCACAATACCCTCTCTGTTCTCCAGTGACAGATCTAGGAGGGCACCTTTCCTAGTTGGCTCCCTTAGCACCTGCACCAAGAACTTGGTCTTCATACACTACTGACAAATACCTTGTCGAAATCCTCTGTCTCTAATGAGCCAAAATTCCTTTATTTTTTTCTCATGTTCTCCACCTTGCAAGTAAGAAATTTGTTATCTCCATTCTACAGATGGGAAAATTTGATACAGAGATTTGAGGAGGAAACAATGTAACAGCCAGATATTTGAAGGCTTTCAAATCACCAGAGAAATTATGAAACAGACAGTGTTTCATTTTTGCATTTGGAGAGAAGCACAAGGCAGTGTCCTGTCTCTAAAATACAAAGTGAGCTTGGAGATGCTGAGGTCAGATGATTAAAGTGGCTGGTGGAGCAACACCCCCATACATGAGGACTGTGAACAAAGGCAAAAAGGTTACTTCTGAAACTTCCCTAAACAGAAATTAAAGAGTCCAATCTTGCTCTTACCTTTTTGAAAAACCTCACACTGCACAATAAGTGAGTTTGAGCTGTTTTGAGAGAGAAAGCAAATTGAGAAGGTGTGATAAGGTCTTTGAATAGCATAAACATAACTGGAATGCAGCAAAAAATGCCATATTAGTTTGTCAAAAGTATCATGGGTGCTTTGCCACAATCCAAGTTTATTCACAAAATGTCCAGAGAATCACTGAATGTAAATACAACAGACACATTTGGTAATGTATTACTTAAAATGGTGAAAGCAGCAGGTAGTACAGGAACTCTAATGGTGGGTTACAAGATGAGGAGTGCCTCCCACCAAGAAGATGAAAACCAAAGTGGGGGGTCAATATCACTTGATGTGAAGCATATGAGCATCTTCCTGCGAGGAGGACTTCAAAACATTTTTCAGACAGCTTAGTTGTTTTTTAAGAAAAGCTCGACCACAGCATCGCCTGAGATCAAGCTTTTGTCCTTCAGTATGGAATGGACAATATAATTTAATGAAGTTCTAAATTATTAGAAAGGATATTTTAAAAGACCACAATATTGCATGGAAATAAAACAGGGAAGCAAACCTCCTAGCATATCAACAAATCTCCACTGGCATTACAAACAGACTTATTATCTTGCTCAGAAATGTATAATGCTTGCATAGTTAATGACAATCATTGTTCCCTCTCACAGTGTATAGCAACCATCCACCATTTTGCCCAAGGCTGATACTGTATTAAGGGTACAACAATTTCACAAGATATGCCATTTTCATCCTATGCATATCAATGCACTTGTAATTGCCCAAAATCCTTTGGTCCAAGATCTCTGCAAAACAAAAACAGAAGAAAAACAAAAGCATACCTCAACATTCTTTGTCCTCACATCTCCTCAGCCAGTTCTTTTCACCCTCGTCAATTCACAAATCTTCGTCCATTATTACACTGCTGCAAATATTCTCTCTCCATGCTAGTATACCTACATTCCTAACTTAGTTCCCCTTTCTCTACTGCAGTTTCTACAAGGCAATAAAGCACACTACTTCTTTTGTCTTTTAAGAGCCCTCATAACTGTCCTGTGTGCTTCTTAACTTGTCACAAGACACAGAATAACTATTTTTTCTCTCCTTTTCCATCATCTCTGTCATTAGCATCTATTGGTATCTTCTGAACTTCATTCCATAATTCTTTTTGAAGAAGAGGAGAAAAGATTCCGCTGAGCACTACAGTAAAAAAATCACAGTATCTTCCTTGGCAACAGATTATTTTGGATTTTAATGTACTGTTTTGAAATTCTTAAAATTGACTAGGAGTTGGCTCCTGTGATTGTAGCTTGTTTTGTTCATCATTGTCTTTGATGACCCAGATGTATTTTGTTAAGTATTTAGGTTGTATGCTCAAGTGTAGCATGTGTGTATAGGACTTAGAAGTTACAGTTAGAAGTTATGGTCTCTAAATTTTGCCATATTTGCCTTAGCCTGACAAGGCCTTGCCCTGTCTCTGAGACCTCTCTGTGATATTACATTATAATAAAATGATTGAGATCCGAGATCCATAACCATATGTTCTCTAGGATCTTACCACATTGCCCTAGATTAGCAGATGAGCCCAGCCCTTCCCTGTTGCAGTGACTGGGAGCAACAGGACAATATAGGTAATGTAAGAATCAAGTATTTTAGCTAGCAATATTGTTCATGCACAGTCCTACTGGGTAGCACAAGGCAGATGTGTAACCATTTTACCATTCCTAGAGCTGCTTCACAGATGCAAGCTGACACAGAGACTGTGCTGCAACTGATAACCTGCAGCATGCATCCAAGTGAATAAAAAGGCAGGACAAATAAGGGAAAATGCTTCACTGTAGATCAGAAGCACATATGTTGTGTTGCTGAGTCAGTCCATAGAGAGGCCCCAACGTCTTTGGACCACCTAGAACTGAAGCCAGAGCCTTGACTCATGTGGATATAGTGCACCCTTCTGTGGGAGACACCACCTCCCATTTAGCTCTTTTCTTGGTGATGCTGATGCCCTGCACCTTATGCTCCTTATATCCTGGCTGTGCTTCTCCCTCTAGAGCGCTCAGTTACTCATCTGGGGTTCTCTGACGTCAGCTCTGAGGTCAGGCAGGCAGGGCCACGCCTGTCCCTTGCCTGCTCCCAAACAAAAGACTATAGATAGCTGCTGCAGCAAATGCTTTTCATTATGCACTCCCCTCTCCTCAGACCGCCCGCCTGGCTGGGGGTGGGAGCAGCATGGGGCCCCGAGATGCTTGTGCTGCTCTGCGATGTGTTTTATGTTAAAGAGGGTGGGTGGGTTGTGCATTCCTCACAGGCTTTGAATGTCATGCAGAGCCCCAGGGGAATCCTCAAAGGAGTGGAAGGAGAGAACAGGCGGGGAAGGTTGCCCATGCACATCAGGATGAGGCATCCCTCCCCCATGTCAGCCTGCAAAGATGTCCAAACCAGAGGGGATCACAGAATTGCAGGGGTTGGAAGGGATCTCCAGAGATGTGGCAGTGCTATGGCAGCACACCCTCTGCACATAGCAACCATCCCCTCTCAGAAATGCATTTAAAAGCTTTCTACTTCCCACCAACAGAACTTGCTTAGATAAACTTAGTCTGGCAAAACACAGACTAAGTGGTGATAAATTAGTCTGCTTGTACATTTGGAGTCAGTGCCAGAAAGGTAAAGGAACCATTTCAGATTAAGACTAACTGTGAATCTAGATGGATATTGATTTAAAGAACAAAGTCAAAACTTCTTCTTAGTGACGAAGTATTCTTTATTGACAGCGCTGGATGCACGGAGGATCCTTCCACCTAACGTGCATACCCAAAGTGACAAACTACCTCATATTTATACAGCAGAACAACGAATATTCAATTAATGCCTATACATATTCATTACCTAAACCCGCCTACTCACGCTTCTTATGCTAATTAGCTTATCAGTCCTTTGCACTTGCGCAGATTCTTCCAAGAATTGTGGGCAGGGGTCTTAAGGACGTGGGCAGTGGTCTTTGGGAGGAAGGCCGTATGTCTTCCTCATAGTATACTTCTCACCCTTTATCTAGAATGTAGGGATTTTGCAAGTTTGCCATGTCCTTATCAGTCTGAGCTAATTTGTGTCCTTGTTGCCCATTTGTTTCCTGCCCGAGACGGGATGTCTGGCAAGTTTTTGTTACTTAGTTTTCACATATTCTTCACCTCTTGGCTCCTGATAGTATATCTTACAGACTCAGACAACTTCTTCCTTGACTAACAGATAATATTGAGTAACTAATCTATTCTATTCTTAATACCTAGATAATGATTCATCCTACTGCCTAGCTAACTAATCATCCTTTTATATTTACTAATTGCTTGCTTGTTTCAATATAAGATGGCTATTAATACATGCAACAAGAAGTCTGCATGAGTTTCCTAGCTATTACAGCAATCAGGCTCTAAACCATCTTTGCAAAGTAAGAAAGAGATAGAAGCAAAAATCCCAGTTGCTTCTAAACTGGAGCCTGATAAAATTATGAGTGATTACAGGATTTTATACCTGTGGCAGACAGGGCTTGGACACAAAGGCCCAAGAATGGCTGCACACCATCTTCTCTTCCTTCACCATGCAAATCCAATAAAGAGCCTCCCCTCATGGAGTATGCATGCAGTACCTTGTCCTAAGGACAGGAAACTAACCTCCCAGTCCCCCTACCCCTCAAAGCTATTTGGGTCTGTCTTCTTGTGTTAAACCCAAGATGTCCACTTCATGTTTCAGTGTCTTTTCACAGAGCTTGCACAGAGATTATGGATATAGAAACTTAGGACTGGAAAGGACTTCCTGGGACAGCTGGATGCAGTAAACTGAGTAGCCATTCCCCAACTTGCTGCCAAGCATTTTTTTCCATCATCATTCTCAGGATGCTTGTAGAATTAGAAATACTGCAGGACTTGAAGTCCCAGCAGGATGGGCTAGCATTCCCTCTGAGTGTTAACTGCAACTAAATCAAAATATAATCTCCAGATTACAGAAACATGACAAGTCCAACAAAATGGTAAACAGCTACCAAAATGGGAACCTGGACAGAAGAAAAGCCTTGATCTCTGCAGAAACTGTGCATACTTCTAGAATACAAACACAAGTATGGGAGCTACAGGCTACTTCGAGTATGCCAGGAATCACCTAAGAGGTAACACTAATAAACCTCAGAGAAAAATTTACATGTGGTTGTTGATAAAATGCTAACAGTAGGTTGAGGATTGAGCTGGGACATGGGTCCCTGTCAGAAATATGCATACTGATCATTCTCTGTAAAAGTGTCATTTTCAGATTCTAACTTATTTAATGGACAATATACTCATTTGTGGAGTGAAATATATATAGAAAGCTATTAAATAGGTTGCAAGCACAGTACTCGTGACACCTAACAGCTCAGGATACCGTGGCTCTTCTAGAACTCCTAGCGCAAGCCCTGAAAAGAAATAACATGGAACATTCACCTTCTCTACCAGAGACATCCCCGTGCCCCTGCCTGTCTGTCGTGAAGACTGCCAGATTGTGAGCCCCCAAGAAGCTATGTCCCAAATCATGTGCAGTCGCCGGTGTCAGTTCCAACTCAAGCACCGCACGGAGTTCCGCACCTCTCCAGCATGCTCTGCGCCCCCGCCGGGGAGCTCACCGCCCCGCGCGGAAAGCTCAGCAGCGCGCCAGAGCGCTCCGTGAGCGGCCACGGCGAGCCCGGCGACCCCCGGGCACCTCTGCGTCCTGCTCCGGAGCGCTCCACGCCCCGCCA
This sequence comes from Oxyura jamaicensis, assembly GCF_011077185.1. Taxonomy (NCBI): domain Eukaryota; kingdom Metazoa; phylum Chordata; class Aves; order Anseriformes; family Anatidae; genus Oxyura; species Oxyura jamaicensis. The sequence goes on from NC_048893.1 coordinate 204,567,990, forward strand.
GGGAGATCGACAGCCTCAGTGTCCTCCGCACCGCCAGGGCGATCGGCGCCCTGCCGGGGGAGCCCCGCACCCTGTTCCTGACGCGGCTCCCCCGCCCCTCCGCTTACCCCGCGGAGGCTGCCCATTGCCTTGGCGACGTGCCTCTGGCCGTCCCTCGCTACCGGGCCCAGGTGCGGGAGCCGCTGCAGCGCGAGGCAGGGCGGCGGGACGGACCGCGGTCCCACGGGGGCGGCCGCTCCAGGCCGGTCGCCCGGGGGTGGGACCGCGGGGCGGGCCGGGGCGCCAGGGGGCGCTATCCACGCTCAGCGTCCCACCCCTGACGCGCCGCGCAGTGCGACACGACCTGCGCCCAGCGCGCTCGAGCTGCCTGCCGCTGCCGCGCGGTGCGGGCGCGATGGGCCGCGGGCGCCCGGGCGCGCCGCGCGACGCCGCCGTGAGTGTGCGCCGGCCGGGGCGATGCTTCCCTGGACGTCTCCGCGCAGGCTGGGCCTCGGCCCGGCCGGCGGGGCCTGGACGGGGTTCGGGGAGGGGGGAGGCAGACCCGGGCGGCGGGAGGCCTGGGCTCGGCGGCGCCGGTGAGAGCTGCCCAGCCCTCGCAGCCCCTGGGCGCTGCTTGACCACGTGCAGCCCCGCCGCCCCGCCCCGGTGAGCCCGGGTGCCTCTTGGCCTTGGCGGGGAAACGCCCGAGTCGGTCGGAAGCGCCAGCGCGGTGTCATTGTCCCGGTAGGTGCAGGGCACCGGCGGCAGCAGCGCCATCAGCAAGTGCTCGGCGGCGGAGCGGGGCTACATCGAAGACCGGTTCCTGCGGCTCCTGGCGGGGCGGCGGCGGCGGCGCGCCCCGCTTGTCCACCGGTGAGGAGCGGGCGGTGCGCGGGGCCCGGCGTCACGGTTCCAGTGAGGGTTTTGATGGCTTGGAGGAGCAACAGGGCATGTAAAGGAGTTAATTTCATATTGTTATGCTATCTGATTTGGGAGAAGGAGCTCATATGTTGGCCACCCACATTGTAGGGAAGCATCTGAACCATCTGGATTCATACTTTTCACCCGTTGAATATTTATGCATGCAAAATGGAACAGGTCCAGTTAGGATATCTACATATTTTCTCTGGGTTATCCATAGTCACAGTATCCAAGACACTGAATACAGGAGTTCTGTATATATTATCTGTATATATTATGACAAAACTGTCAGACATGGAGAAGCTGAGAGAGAAGGTAAGTTTTTTGAAACAGGGTGCCAGTGTTGGAGAAATAATTTAATTTAATTCCACAGGGGTTATTATATCCGTGCCCGTGCTGTAGATCACTGTGTTCAAGACTTTCTGCTGAAGACCCAAAGCTATCCTAGGACACAGGTACAGTTTCTTTGTCTGGGTATATGTACTGGGTCTGGCTGGGGTGTTAACTTTCCCTGCAGCAGCCCATACAGTGCTGCGCTCTGCACTTGTAGCTAGAACAGCAGTGGTATCGCACCAGTGTTGTGTCTGCTGCTGAGAAGTGCTGGCACAGCATCAGGACTCTCTCTGACCCTCCTAGGGGGTGGGCAAAAAGTGAGAAAGAAACATCACCAGGGCAGCTGACCTAAACCAACCAAAGGGATATTCCATACCATATGATGTCACACTCAGCAATAAAAGGTGGAAAAAGGAAGAAGAGGGGAGGGGTGGGCTCTCGTTGTGAAAACGTCTGTCCTCCTCCCGAACACTGGTTACGTGCGTTGAGGCCCTGCTTCAAGGACGTGGTCAAGCATCGCTCATTTGTGGGAAGTAGAGAGTAATTTCTTTCCTCTGCACTTCCACATAGCCTTTACTTGTTTTGTTTTGTTATTCCTTTTCCCCCTCCCTCTTCCCCTTTCCCTTTTTTCCCTTTAGTTGAATTGTTTAATTAATAATAATATTTCCTTAATAATATATATATATATATATTTTCCTCTTTAATTAAATCATCCTTATCTCAACCCATGAGTTGTTCTTTCCTTTACTTCTTCCCCTCCTCATCTGAGGAGGGGGAGTGAGAGAGCGGTTGTGGTGTTCAACTGCCTAGCACGGTAAAACCACCACAGTATATTAGTAGTTTCCACTGTACTTGTGAAAAATCTTTTTTGCGTCTTGGCACGGTTAGCTTACTAGTGCATCTACTGTGATCCTTTCCCGGAAGAGCAGAGAATCTGACTGTCACTACTGGCTCTCCATTTGTCACTCTGACAGCAATATCTGGGAGGGGACTATATCTATACAATATTCTATCTCTTTTGGTAGATTGCCTGTTTTTGTCATGCAACAGATTGCGTTCTTGAACTTGAATATTCTTCACGGGTAGATGTTCAGGGTGCTGCTAGAATTGAATATAACTTTTTTCTGATGCTTTATCTGCAGATCCTGTCTTTAGGTGCTGGCTTTGACTCCTTGTACTTCCGTTTGAAAGACATGGGTCTTCTGCATCACACTGTGATGTATGAGGTGGATTTCCCAAATGTGGCATGCCAGAAAGCTACTCTGATCAAAACAACAAAAGAGTTGTCAGCACTTGTGGGAGATACTGAAGGGGAGCGATTAGGTATGATACTTCTGGAACACGTTGTGGATACTGAATCAGAAGAAACAAAGCTTCGGCCTTTTAAATGTTAGGCATGGTGGCAGAGGAACTAGGAAGTTGTATATGTTCATTTTCTGAGTTAAAAAAAAAAAAAGGAACAAAGAAACCATTTGTAAGCATTGGGAAATAACTAGAAGATGCATAGCTGACAATGGATTTGTGAAGAGCTCAGTTTCATTCTGTGACATCTTTTGAAGTACTATGTCCAACTTTGAGCTTACTAATACAAAAAAATGGCAAACTGCTGTATGCTCTGTGATAGGTCAGGAGAATGATTAAGGACTGAAGTATTTTCTGGAAAATATGGAATGAAATACAACAGAGACATACGCAAGGCACTACATTTAGACTGTAATCTGCAGTTTAAATACAGATGGAGAACAGCTACTGAGTTAAGTAGATGACAAGTTCCTGCCTCCCATGAGCAGTTGAACATGTCTTAGTGAGTAGCTCTTCCATAAGCTGGTCCAGTATCCTCTTGAATCCATCCTTATTTCTAATACCTACAACATCCTATGGAAAAGAATTCTGTCTATACCAGTAACTTTCCAAATACTTGAAGTAAAAGACACTTGTCAAAATGTACAGAAATACCCTGTTTTCTGTGTCCAGACGACAAGAAGTGATGGATAGGCAAGTTAGATATTAGAAGAAAATAACAGGGAACACTGGCATGGGATGTTTATGAAGGCCATTTAATCTCCATTAATGGATGCCTTTGAGAACAGCGTAAGTTAACAGCTCTCAGGACAGGTTTAATTGTTGGATTGCACTAGTATAGAGGCAATTTCTAAAGTTACTTTACAAACTTGTTAGTTTATGATCTGATTTTGGTTGAAGAGGTTCAACCAGCATACAGCTTATATTCTTACGAAGTACAGAGGTATGCCATGATAATGTAAGTTGACAGTTATTTCTGAGGACAGTGATCTATAAGGCAAGTCCTAGTATTTGTAGAGAGATAGCATGTCCTAGTTCAGAATCCAGTACTATTTTACAAAAATGAAGTTTGGTTTTAAAATAGTAATAATAAAAGAACAAAAAAAACACACCAAAACAAAAACACCAAACCCACAACTAAATTTGAGGATATTCTTATAGTTGTGAGGGAAAACATTCAAATTGTAACAAAGCAATGGTACTTTCTTAGCCTGAACTGAAAGGCCCATAAAAGAGAGCTCTTGATTCTGAATTATAGTGGTAATATAAAAATGTTATTAAAGGAAACATAATAAAGTTTTATTGTAATAGTAAATACAATTCTATTGGAAATCAGTAGGTGAACTTTGTGTTAGGAATAATGGAATTTTAGGTCTCAGTTTAATGGGTCTGATGCTTCTTGTTGCTATCCCTTTGTGTTTCATTCAGTTATGGGGTTTTCTTGTATATTTTGCAGATAAATTGGGTTGATGGGCGTAGCCTTATAAATGATGGCTGGTGGAGCTGATTTTCCTGTTTGTCCTTTTTTTTTTTTTTCAGTATTGCATGAACACTGTAGTGAGTTTGTATCATTTTTGTCCCACAGGAGTCACTACTATCTTTTCTGGAGAAGATTATAAATTACTGGGAGTGGATTTATCAGAGTTGTCTAAGCTGAGTACAGCCCTAAAAGAAGCAGGACTGGACAATGAAGTCCCCACCCTTTTCATAGCAGAGGTGGTGCTCACCTATATGGAAAATAGCAGGTCAGTTGAGTTATCCTGTGTTAGCTAGGTGGTAAAGTGAGAAGAAGCAACTTCATTGTAAATCATCTTGGGCTGGGAGACCTGCTATCTTAATAACTAAAGCTCATGGATTCTGTGCAAGTCCCAAACAGCTCATTACATACATCATATGTATGATGTGGTAGTTGATTTCCAGATGACTTCAGAACAAGAGGCCATGGGCACAAACTGAAACATAGGAGGTTCTGTCTGAACATCAGGAAGCACTTCTTTACTGTGCAGGTGATAGAGTACTGGCACAGGTTGTCCAGACAGGCTGGGGAATCTCCTTGGAGATCTTCAAAAGCCATCTGGACATGGTCGTGGATGAGTGGCTCTGGGTGGCCCTGTTGGAGCAGGGATGTGAGCAGATGCATTCAGAGGTACCTGCCACCTCAGTTGTTCTGTTACTCTGTGAACCTTCTGTTTTTTATTTTATTAAAAAAAGAAAAAAAAAAAACGGAGAGAAAAACCTCAAATGATTAATTTTTGATTTATTTCTTAACACGTGGAGGAGGACATGTTCATAGGTCCCCAGCACAGGTTTCTCTTTTGTAAATTATCTCTGTCAGGATGCCATAATAGCATGCTTTATGATGTTGCAGGAAGATGTATTGCATGTGCCTGGGCCCACAAATATTTAATTATTCTTATGTACATCTGCCTGACAGGTCAGATGCCTTGATTCAGTGGGCAGCAGAGCATTTCTCTCAGGCATGCTTTCTGCTGTATGAGCAGATGCACCCTGAGGACCCTTTTGGACGTGTCATGCAGCAGCATTTTAGCCAGCTGAACTCTGCACTTCATTCTTTGTCACAATACCCTGATTGTGAGGCTCAGCAGAGGCGCTTTTTTGAAAAAGTAAGTACCTGCAGCCCTAGGGCACACATGAACCCTGATTTACCTGGGAAAGATCATAGAATCATAGAATATCCTGAGTTGGAAGGGACCCATAAGGATCATCGAGTCCAACTCTTGGCACCACACAGGTCTACCCAAAAATTCAGACCGTATCACCAAGAACGCAGTCCAAATGCTTCTTAAACTCGGACAGGCTTGGTGCCATGACTGCGTCCCTGGGGAGCCTGTTCCAGTGTGCGACCACCCTCTTGGTGAAGAACCTCTTCCTGATATCCAGCCTCAACCTCCTCTGTCACAGCTTGACTCCATTCCCCTGGGTCCTATTACCGGTCACTAAAGAGAACAGATTGGATCCTGCTGCACCACTCCCCCTCATGAGGAAGCTGTAGACCGCAATGAGGTCTTCCCTCAGCCTTATCTTTTCCAGGCTGAACAGACCCAAGTGACCTCAGCTGTTCTTCATACGTCTTCTCCTCTAAGCCCTTCACCATCTTAATAGCCCTAATGTAACTTTAAATTACTTTGGAAGTCATCATCTGGGCCACCTATGGGTTGAAGCAAACAGGGACAAGGCAAAGCCACTGCCCTTTCTGGTAAACATGGCTAGTCATTTAAAGGGCTCTGCGCCAACTTGCAGCCTATGTTCTGGTATGGAATTAAGGCAAGATGGGTTCCTCTGAAGGTTTTAATGTAATTAAGTTTTTCAGAGTTTTACAGGCAAGATGTCTATTCTCATCACAATCTGGGCTGCTTCTGTTTCAGCTAGACAGTCCTAAAGGTTCACGCAGGCACTTTATTTAAGGTCTTTATTTTCTTGTGGGAAGTGAGTCTCTGTTCTTCCAGAAATAATGATTTTGAGGGATTTCTGTTTTAGGGCTGGACTGAGTGCAGTGTCATGGATATGAATGAATTTTTCATCTGTTGTACTCCAGAAAATGAACAACAAAGAGTGCAGGCTCTGGAGCCTTTTGATGAATATGAGGTAATCCTCCTCAAGTAACATTGGAAGAATACTCTCTTTTATATTAGAAAAGCTTCTTATTCCTTCCTCAGTGAGTGATCTCCTGAGGAGACAATCTTAGCATAGCAAAGTAGCTGGTGGTGTAAGGGATGCTATATATGCTAAAAGTTTGCATGGGTTCAAGGGGCAATTCTTTTAATTAAAGAAATCAATTGAGGATTATTTAAATACATAAAAATATACCTGGTGTAAGGTTCCTGACCTGCAAATGTCTGGGAGCTTTCCTGGGTGGATTATGTGCTTCTCTTGTGTTTTCCTAGTGAACTACCATTTGTCATTGTTAAATACAGTTTACTAGCTTCAGATATATTTTGGTCTGATTTTGTGAAGCCATTCCTATAATAATGATTGAAATTCAGCTATGACTATATGCTGTGCTATTTTTATGTTAACTGCTGGCAAATTTGCAACCATTGGAAGTCTAGGAGAGAAGATAGGACAAGGACAATAAGTAACTTTGAGATAAATGTTGTGTAAGATACTTAATAGAAGTTTCCTTTTCAACCTTGTGGTTCTCTATTTATAATTCTTTCTAGAAATTTAATAGCCCACAGTATGAAAAAAAAATAATGTACTTGCATTTATTTTGCCGCCAGGATCTGCTGTGCTACATGAACAAAAATATTGACTGAAAGAATCTGGCAGCTTTGCAGAGTGGTGTAGCAATGTCTACAGTAATTATTGTAGATCAAGGAAAATACTCGTACAGTGAGAAAGACTTTTTACCATTTCCTTACTGAGGAGGTTTACAAGTCCATATCGGACATTCTGCGTAAGAGTGAGATACATATAAGCAGAGAGCTCTACGATTAACCTTTCAGATAGAGTAAGATCCAGGTCTTATTTGCAATAAGCTTGATAGAATTAGGTTAGAAATGCAAAATACATACTAACTGCTGCGGGTGATGAGTTTCTGGAATAATTTTCCTAGAGACAAATAGTGTATTCTTCCACTTTAAGTATTTTGTGGAGTTTTTGTCCTTTTAAATTCATGTTTGTGCCTTCTTGTCACATAATTGGCTGAATTATTCAATCCCCTGGGAATGAACATATTCAATTACTTCATGTCCACAAAAGCCAGGGTGTAGTTTGGTATTGCTACTAACTTCCAGTACAGTACTCTGCTTGTGCTTCTGCCTTTGAGTGATTCCACCACGAAACTGTAAATCAAATCATATTTAGGTATTGTCAGCCGTCAGTGACCATGTTGCACCTTTGAACATTTGTGATTTCTCTACAATCACTTACATTCCATGACCTTTAAAAAATCTTAATTCTGCTGGTATACAACCTGCAGTCTTTTTTTTATTATCAGAACTGGGTAGCATAAAGGGAAACTGGTTCCAAAAAATTGTGTTCTTCATGCAGTTTCTAATGAAGCTATGGAATTCATTGCTGTAGTATGTTATAGGTGAAGGAGGTTTATGTGAGTTTAAAAAGCAACTGTATGGGTTCCTGGATGAGAAATCCAGGGGTTGTTTGATAAAACAGAAAAGCCCTGGGCTGTAATTTTTTGGGAGAGGGGAAGGTATTACTGTATACATACTTGTTCTTTTTCAGATTCAGCTTTAGGCTTTTTATTTTGGCCACTGTTGGAAACACTGCTAAGACAGGTTGATTTATGACTTTATCACTCTGGCCATTCTTAGATCCTTACTGCCACTTGCTCTGAGGTTTTTGAGAGCCCTTGTTTGTTTTTGTTTCTTTGGCTTTCTACAGGAATGGCATCTGAAATGTTCTCATTACTTTGTCTTGACTGCATCAAAGGGGATGGAACCTACCTGGACTCCATTGTTATCCAGTCAGACAGGTACATACTGACTACTTTTTATAGTCTTTTATCTCATGCAGGCCCCTGTGAGGAATTTTAGGAGACAGTAAAATTCTGTAAGGAACGCATGCGATGCTACCCCCTGATTAGCTTTCTCCATCCTCATCACAATGGTTTCACAGTCTTTAGCAAAGCCAGAGCCATGTCCTGGCTAGTGGTTCTGATCAGTTTCATTCTGTTAATTTATTGAACATTCCAGTCCTAACAGTTCTTCCTTCTGTTTATAGATGGCTGCAACACAGGGCTGCCCTGCTCTTCCTCCTATTTTGGGGATCCACCAGACTCTGTCTTTTCAATTTATTCCCACTTGCCTCCATACATGGCTCTCTGAGTCATTCTATTCTTCTAGGATAGGTTGTTAAATGTTATACCTGGTGCACCATCAAAGCAGTCCAGGAGAGCACTCAGGACTGTGTAACACAAGTGTGTTTATTTCTTTATTTATTTATTGTTATCTCCTGTGGGTGGAATCGTGTATGTAGCATTTCTGTTTCTGAAATGTTCTTCTGTATGTTGCTTTTTTTTTTTTTTTTAATGGGAGAAAAGTGGTAAAGCAGGAGTAAAGCCAATACCAAGGTTGTGTTTCATGATTAAAAAGACGTGGCATCAGTAGCAGTCCAAGAAATTCCTGCATTTGGCTGCTTGCTTATTTTTCAGAGTGGAAAGTGGATTATTTTTAACCTGGTTAACATCACTGATCTTGTTCGCAGTACAGCACCACAAGCAGTTCTGTCTGCATCTGAAGATTGAAATCTGTATTATAGGGAGCAGAAAAAGAATCATAGAATCATAGAATGGCTTAGATTGGAAGGAACCTTAAAGATAATCTTAATTCCAACCCTCCTGCCATTTGCCCAGACACCTCCCATTAGACCAGGTTGCCCAAAGCCCCATCCAAGCTGGCCTTAAACACTTCAGGGATGGGGCATCCACAACTTCTCTGGGCAACCTGTTCCACTGCCTCAACACCCTCAGAGTAAATAATTTCTTCTGAATATCTAATCTAAATTTTGGGTAGACCTGTGCGGTGTCAAGAGTTGGACTTGATGATCCTTAAGGGTCCCTTCCAACTCAGGATATTCTATGATTCTAAATCTACCCTTTTTTTAGTTTAAAATTATTACTACTTTTCCTACAATCACTGAATCACAGAATTGTAGGGTTTGGAAGGGACCTCTAAAGATCAACTGCTCCAACCCCCCTGCCAAAGCAGGTTCCTCAGAGCAGGCTGCCCAGGTAGGTGTCCAGATGGGCCTTGAATATCTCCAGAGAAGGAGACTCCACAACCTCTCTAGGCAGCCTGTCCCAGTGCTCCGTCACCCTCACCGTGAAGAAGTTCTTCCACATGTCGGTGCGGAACTTCCTGTGCTCTATCTTGCAGCCATTGCCCCTTGTCCTATGCCCACAAACCACTGAGAAGAAGTTAGCTACATCCTTCTGTCTCCCACACCTTAGGTATTTATAGACATTGATAAGATCCCCTCTCAGTCTTCTCTTCTCCAGGCTGAACAGACCCAGGTC
>NC_048893.1:204577531-204611422 GCF_011077185.1 Oxyura jamaicensis
CCCAAGGCAGAGTAGAGGGGGAGGATCACCTCCCTTGACCTGCTGGCCACACTCCTTTTAATGCACACCAGGATCCCATTGGCCCTCTTGGCCATGAGGGCACACTGCTGGCTCATGGTCAACCTGTCATCCAGCAGGACCCCCAGGTCCTTCTCCTCAGAGCTCCTTTCCAGCAGGTTGTCCCCCAGCCTGTACTGATACTTCCGGTTGTTCCTCCCCAGGTGCAGGACTCTACACTTGATCTTATTAAACCGCATTTGGTTTCTTTCTGCCCATTTCTCCAGCCGGTCCAGGTCTTGCTGAATGGCAGCACAGCCTTCTGGTGTGTCAGCCACTCCTCCCAGCTTTGTGTCGTCAGCGTACTTGCTTAGGGCAGACACTATTCCCTTATCAAGGTTGCCGATGAAGATGTTGAACAAGACCGGACCCAGCACCGACCCCTGGGGAACACCACAAGTCACAAGTTTCCAGCCAGACTCTGCGCTGCCGATCACCACCCTCTGAGCTCGGCCAGTCAGCCAGTTCTCAGCCCACCTCACTGTCCACTCCTCTATCCCACACTTTCTCAGCTTTGCTATCAGGTTATCATGGGAGACAGTATCAAAAGCCTTGCTAAAGTCAAGGTAGATGATATCCACTGCTCTCCCCCATCTACCTAGCTGGTGATGCCATCATAGAAGGCAACGAGGTTGGTCGAGCACGACTTCCCCTTGGTGAATCCATGCTGACTACTCCTCAAAACATTCTTCTCTTCCAATTGCTTGGAGATGGCATCCAGAACAAGCTGTTACAACACCTTTCCAGGGACAGAGGTGAAACTGACTGGCGTGTAGTTTCCCGGATCCTCTTTATTGCCCTTCTTGAAGACTGGAGTGACATTGGCTATCCTCCAGTCTTCAGGCACCTTACCTGTTCTCCAGGACCTTTCAAAGATGATAGAGAGCGGAAAGATGATAGAGAGCGGTCAAAGATAATAGAGAGTGGGCAATCCCTGATAATGAGTCCCTCTCTTGCCCCCCTTAGGTACTGTAAGGCTGCAATGAGGTCTTCCCAGAGCCTTTTCTTCTCCAAGCTAAACAGCCAACTCCTTCAGCCTGTCTTCATATGGGAGGTGCTCCAGCCCTCTGATCATCCTTATGGCCCTCCTTTGGACTCACTCTAATAAGTCCCTGTCCTTGTGCTGGGCACCTCAGAGCTGAACGCAGTACTCCAGGAGGGGTCTCACAAGAGCAGAGTAGAGGGGGACAATCACGTTCCCTTGACCTGCTGGCCACACTTCTTTTGATGAAGCCCAGGATATGGTTGGCTTTCTAGGCTGCAAGCACACATTGCTGGCTCGTGTTGAGCTTCTCATCAACCAACACCCTCAGGTCCTTCTCCTCAGAGCTGCTTTCTCCACCCAGCCTGTATTTGTGCTTGGGATTGCCCTAGCCCAGTTGCAAAGACTTTGCACTTGGCCTTACTGAACTCCATGACATTTGCACAGGCCCACCTCTCAAGCCTGTTGAAGTCTCTGGATGGCATCATAGAATCATAGAATCATAGAATATCCTGAGTTGGAAGGGACCCTTAAGGATCATCAAGTCCAACTCTTGACACCGCACAGGTCTACCCAAAAGTTCAGACCATGTGACTAAGTGCACAGTCCAATCTCTTCTTAAATTCAGACAGGCTCGGTGCAGTGACAACTTCCCTGGGGAGCCTGTTCCAGTGTGCAACCACCCTCTCTGTGAAGAACCCCCTCCTGATGTCAAGCCTAAATTTCCCCTGCCTCAGCTTAACCCCGTTCCCGCGGGTCCTGTCACTGGTGTTAATGGAGAAAAGGTCTCCTGTTTCTCGACACCCCCTTACGAGGAAGTTGTAGACTGTGATGAGGTCTCCTCTCAGCCTCCTCTTCTCCAGGATGAACAGGCCCAGTGACCTCAGCCGTTCTTCGTACGTCTTCCCCTCCAGGCCTTTCACCATCTTCGTAGCCCTCCTCTGGACACTCTCCAACAGTTTCATGTCCTTTTTATACTGTGGTGCCCAGAACTGCACACAGTACTCGAGGTGAGGCCGCACCAGCGCAGAGTAGAGCGGGACAATCACCTCCCTTGACCTACTAGCGATGCCGTGCTTGATGCACCCCAGGACACGGTTGGCCCTCCTGGCTGCCAGGGCACACTGCTGGCTCATATTCAACTTGCTGTCTACCACGACCCCCAGATCCCTCTCTTCTAGGCTGCTCTCCAGCGTCTCATCACCCAGTCTGTACGTGCAGCCAGGGTTTCCCCGTCCCAGGTGCAGGACCCGGCACTTGCTCTTATTGAACTTCATACGGTTGGTGATCGCCCAGCTCTCCAACCTATCCAGATCCCTCTGCAAGGCCTTTCCACCCTCATTCGAGTCCACGACTCCTCCAAGTTTGGTGTCATCAGCAAACTTGCTCAAAATACCTTCTATTCCTACATCCAGATCGTTTATAAAAATATTGAAAAGTACCGGCCCTAAAATGGAGCCTTGAGGGACCCCACTAGTGACTGCCTGCCAGCCTGACGCAGCCCCATTTACCATAACCCTTTGGGCCCTGCCCGTTAGCCAATTGCTCACCCATTGTATGATGTTTTTATTTAGCTGTATGGTGGACATTTTGTCCAGTAGGATCCTATGGGAGACCGTGTCAAAAGCCTTGCTGAAGTCCAAAAAAATCACATCAGCTGGTTTCCCTTGGTCCACCATACGGGTGATCTTATCATAAAAGGAAATCAAGTTAGTTAGGCAGGACCTACCCTTCACAAACCCATGCTGGCTGGGACCAATGACTGCTTTGTCCCCCAGGTGCGCCTCAATAAGTTCGAGAACCATCTTCTCCATGATTTTACCAGGCACTGACGTGAGACTGACAGGCCTGTAATTGCAAGGGTCTTCTTTCTGACCCTTCTTGAAAATCGGCACAACATTTGCCAGCTTCCAGTCTACCGGGACCTCTCCAAATTCCCAGGATCGTTGAAAAATAATTGAGAGAGGTTCCGCGATGACGTCCGCCAGCTCTTTCAGCACCCGGGGATGAATCCCATCCGGACCCATGGACTTGTAGGGATCGAGGTGGAGTAGCAAATCCCACACACGTTCAGGGTCGGTTGGGAGTTTGTCATCCCCACCGTCCCGGTCCTCCAGCTCGGGGCACCCTGGGTCCCGAAGCCCATCATCGGCAATGAAGACAGAGGCAAAGAAGGCGTTAAGCGTCTCTGCTTTGCCTATGTCATTGTCTGTGAGGAGACCTTCCCTATCAAGGAGCGGCCCTATGTATTCTTTAGTTCTCCTTTTTCCATTCACATATCTAAAAAAAACCCTTTTTGTTTTCTCTCAAAGACACAGCCAGCTTCAACTCTAGGTGTGCTTTGGCCACACGAACTTTCTCCCTACAAACACGAACAGCATCCCTGTATTCTTTCCATGACACCTGGCCCTCCTTCCAGTAGCGAAACACTCTCTGTTTCCGCCTAATCTCCATTAGAATGTCCCTGGTCAGCCACGCCGGCCTCCTGCCCCGCCTGCCTGACTTGCGATATTTAGGAATTGCCTGATCTTGTGCTTCTAGGAGGCATCGCTTAAAGAATGACCAGCTCTGGTGGACATTGAGGCCTTCAAGAGCAGTTTCCCAGGGGACCTTGCTGACTAGTTCCCTGAACAGCCTGAAGTCCGCTTTCCCCATATCTAGGGATGAGGTTTTGGTGGCACTTTTCCTTCTGTCACCGTAAATTTTGAACTCAACCACTTCATGGTCGCTATGACCAAGGCGGCCACCAATCACCACATCTCCCACCAGAGATGATGGCATCCCTAACCTCCAGCCTGTCAACCACACACAGCTTGGTGTCATCAGCAAAGTTGCTGAGGGTGCACTCAATCTCGCTGTCCACGTCACCAACAAAGATGTTAAATAGTGCCAGTCGCAATACTGACCGCTGAGAAACACCTCTCGTTACTGATCTCCACTTGGATATTGAGCCATTGACCGCAACTCTTTGAGAGTGACCATCCGGCCAATTCCTTAGTCACCTAGTGGTCCATCTGTTGAATCCATGTCTGTAATTTAGAGACAAGATGAGACACAGTGTAGTGTAAATCATTACAGCTACATTTCTAGGGCATGTCAGATTGTCAATTGGCAGTATCAACTTGCTTTACAATTTTTTCTTTTTCAAAAGCTGCATAGATGTGCTTAATCTGTCATTTTAAGTGTGGGTGTTGCTTCTTTGTATGAAATTTAACATGCTTTGTTTCTCATTGCCTTCAGTTCCTCATCATCATGGTCCTGTCAAGATGGTTGGGAGTATCAATGCATTGGTGTGTGAAGTGCACTCTGAAACTTCTGGCTTGAGACGATATGGCCACCACTCTGCTCTTATCAAACCCAATGTAATTCTGACCACTGGAGGCTTTGGGGAGGAGAATGGACAGCACTGTCGTATGAGAAATTTTCATGTGCTGATTAAGCATGCAGGCTACTGGAAGGCCGGATGTGTGAAAAAGGAAAATCCTGATAAAAGATGGGGTGAGTATCACAAGTTGGGTATCAATGGCAATGATAATGAGGATGTTTTTGTGCTAGCTATTAAATAATGTCTAGTGGAAAGTGACATCAGAGTGCAATTACACTGGCAGTCAAAGAGATGCAAAGGTTCTGAATTTCATGGAAGATCTGTGATGTCTTATATCTCTACAGATGAGCGATTGTACCATACTGTGTCATGTCTCTCAAGCACCCTAGCCCTGGTGGTAGGAGGACGAACATCCCCAAATGCAGCTTTGGGAATGCTGTGGCTAAAGTTCCCCAAAACCTGTAATGACTTGGATCCAAGTGACATTACAGTGGAGCTTGTAAGTGTGCAGCCTGCTGCTGAACCATTTGCTTTGCGCTGGAGACACAGTACAACTGAAGTAATATTCAAAGGTAAAAATGGGAGACAGGGGCTACAGTCATTCCATGATGCTTTTTCTCCACTGTTCCTTCACTCTCTTCCCCTGCTCCAGCATGATGTTCCTCCCACAGGATGCAGTCCTTCCCAAACTGATCATATGTGAGCTTCCCACAGGCAGCAGCTCTTCAAGAATTGCTCCCATATGGGTCCGTACTATGGGGTCCATCCTTTTAGGAGCAAACTTTTCCAACAGGGGTCCCCTATAGCTGGCAGATCTTGCCAGATCACCTGCTCCTGCATGGGCTCCTCTCCACAGGCTACAGCACCGGCACAGATTCTTCTCTGGCAGGGGCTCTCCATGGTCTGCAGCCTCCTTCAGGACATATTCACCTCCTCCACCGTGGCCTCCTCCACAGGCTGCAGCATGGAAATCTGCTCCACCATGCTGCTCTACCATCTGTTCCACTCTGTGGGCTGTGGGGGGATGGCCTGTTCCACCATGGGCATCTCCACAGGCCTTAGGGGAACTTCTGCTTCAGCATCAGGAGCACCTCCTGTTCTCCTGCACTGACCTTGGTGTCTGTATGGCTGTTTCTCACTCTTCCCTCGGGTTGCTTTTGCGCAGGAGTTTTTTTCTCTTTGTTAAATATGCTCTCACAGAGGCACAGACAACATCACATAGCGTCTTAACTCTGGCCAGCAGCAGATTCCTTTTTGAAGCTGGCTGCAACTGGCTCTTATTTGACATGGGATAGATTCTGGACTCTTCTCACCCTTGCAGCCCCCCGCTACCAAAACCTTGCCACATAAACCCAATACAGGGGGAAGGTGTTATAGTTTGCTTTTAGTTTCTCACTGTTCTAGCCTGTAAGTTATAGGTTATAAATTATATTAAACTCCCTATGCTGAGTCTGTTTTGCCCATGATGGTAACTGGTGAGTGATCTCCCTGTTCTTATCTCAGCCTTTCAGCCCTTTCCATCATATTTTCTCCTTTTCCTTTGAGGAGGGGGAGTGAAAGAGTGGCTATGGCGGATTTCAGCTGCCCATCAGGGTAAAACCACCACACTCTCCTAGTTTTAACACAACTATCACAGAATGAGTACCCTCTAAAGTAGAAAAGAAATTAAAAAGGGCTCTTCTTGAAACATGAAATATGATAATTTCTTATTACATATGACACGTAATCCCCAGTGGTAAGTCGAATTGAAACCTAGGTATATAATTTGTTTTGGAAGACTGATTCTTTGAGATTGTTGATGGCTGAAGTGATTCATGACTGATCATGCCAGAAAAAAGTTTCAGGACTTCCTCTCTGAAGAGCAGTGTTTTAATTTTAGAGCATTATGGAGTAGGATCCCTAGCTCTTGCTTTTGAAGAAGTGCCTCAGAAGAAATGTTGCACTTCTGTTAGCAGTTTATAAGTATTCATTAGTTTTGAGGTGTAGAATCAAGACCAGCAATGGCACACTGAAGGTTTCTCTAGTAAAGATAATGAATGTAAGGACGAAAACTAGAGCAGTTGTTAGCTAGTCAGTGGTGAGACTGAGAGTGGAATTCAGGTTAAAGCTGTCCTTTCTTAAGCTATGTCATTCTCTACTAGCTGGCAAGGTGTTACTGCAGGAGAGCGCCAGGGGAATTGCTAAACAGTTGTTAGTCTAGTCCATAGTATAAGCATACTTTGAATTTCTGGGGCAGTGTTTAAATAAATGCATAAATGTTATGAATAATACTGTGCTTTTACCTTTGTTAGATTGTATTGTATCATCTTATTTTGCCTTGATTTTGCTTTTCAGCAAAAGTAATTGATCAATACTTGTGTTACTTGCACTATCCATTATGAAAATGTGATGCACGTTCTTGACATCTACCCAGACTACCAGTGCACCTTTTGTACCACCTTTTTGAGGCTTCTCCAGATTCTCCAACACACTTAAATTACCTTGGTCTCCCTTTCCTATGAAAAAAATGCATTCTTGCTGTCTTAGGAGGATTCATCTCTTTCGTTGTTTTCTGTCAATCCATTTCATTGTGTTGCTATGACTTATGTTCTTAGGGTTTTCTAGAGGTGTCATCTTTCCATTGTCTCAATTGTCTCAATTTTCATTCTTTAACTCCATTATTTGTATTTAAAAACATGTTTGTTCCTTTTGGTTTTGCAACCGTGTTGTGTGAATTACATTCAGACTTTAAACATTCAGACAGTACATAATATAAGTGGGTGATGGGGGTGTTCTCAATGATCACAAACATGAAGTATATGGCATCTCAGTGAAAATATTTTTAGTCCTACAAGTGCCTTATAAAAAAATCTAGATAAAAGAGTGATGCTTGTATCTTTTAAACAATTTTTTGCATTTATTATTCAAATTTGGAAATGTGAAATGTTAAAGTTGCCGTATGTCTTCATATAAACAGTGTATACAGCTGCATGACCAACTGTCTCAGCTCAGCTTTCCTTCCATGCAAATAATAATTTTTTGATTTTGTGACATTGCAAATTCTAACTTCTCTTTCCCCCTCATTCTGTTTTTCTGCAGGTGAGAAGTACCTCTTTATGTATGGAGGCCGCTCTGCTGCGCAGCCAGTGCTAGGAGATTGGTATTTCCTGCACACTCCAGAAATTTCCTGCACTGTGGTAAGAACATAGGGAGACCCTGGGGAATAGAAGGTGCTGGTCTATTGGACGCTCAACTAAATCACAGTGGTATTACCGTATTTAAGCAGATGGTAGACTGCATGATTCCAGACTGCATGGAGGAAATCCTGTTCACAGTTGTTATAAGTGGCAGTCACTTCCAGCAGCTCTGCACCTGGAAATTCCTCCTTACTGGCCACTGGAATCCTCTCCAGTGTTCCCAGAGACCTGGGATGTATCTGTCCCAGGCTAATAAACATGGCAGCTGTTTTCCTGTGTGCAGGTTCAACCAGTAGTGAAGCTGACTGTATATCCCAGAGACACATAGATATGTGCACACATAGAGTGCACTGGCATGGCCAGCTACACTTACTGCTACAGATAATAAGATGATGCCTTCAACAACAGCCATGTATAACATTACCAGGACTCACATGAAATGCAGAGAGTCAAGTACCTTTAGTTTCCTCCCTCCTCTTCGCTGATAAGGATTGGAAGTTCACTAGTCAGAGCACACATGCTTCTACTCTGTAGATTGACAGGCATATGTGCATTTGCAGTTCCTCAATTATCAGTACAGTCCCTCTGCACATTTGAGATGCCTGCCCAGATCCTGAGCTCTCTTACCTGCTCTGTGAGTCTCCTGATTGCCAGCTAGTAGAGCTTGAAATTTGCTAGCAAACATCTGTGCACACTTAATATCTTACAGAATCACAGAATGGGTGGGGTTAGAAGGGACTTTCTGAAGATCATCTAGTCCAACCCACCTGCCAAGAAGGATCACCTAGAGCACGTTGCACAGGATAGCAGCCAGGCGGGTTTTGAACATCTCCAGAGAAGGAGCCTCCACAACCTCTCTGGGCAACCTGCTCCAATGATCTGTCACCCTCACAGTAAAAAAGTGCCTCCTCATATTGAGCTGGAACCTCCTGTGCTTCAGTTTGTGCCCGTTGCCTTTTGTCCTGTCACTGGGCACAACTGAAATGAGACTGGCTCCATCCTCTTGACACCCTGCCCTCAGATATTTATACACATTGATGAGGTCTCCCCTCAGTCTTCTCTTTTCCAGGCTAAACAGGCCCAGTTCTTTCAGCATCATACAACAGGTGCTCCAGTCCTCTCATCATCTAAGTAGCCCTTCTCTGAACTCACTCCAGTAGTTCTATGTCCCTCTGGTACTGGGGAGCCCAGAACTGGACACAACACTCCAGGTGTGGCCTCAACAGGGCTGAGTAGAGAGGGAAGATCACCTCCCTTGACTTGCTGGCAACATTCTTCCGAATGCACCCCAGGATACCCTTGGCCCTCTTGGCCACAAGGGTACATTGCTAACTCATGGTCAGCCCTCTGTCCACCAGGACTCCCAGGTCCTTCTGTGCAGAGCCAGGCCCCAGCCTGTACTGGTGCTTGGGGTTATTCCTCCCTAGGTGCAGAACACTGCACTTGCACTTGTTGAACTTCATGAGGTTCCTCTTGTCCCAGCCTTCCAGCCTATCGAGGTACCTCTGAATGGCAGCACAGCCCTTTGGGGTATCAGCCATTCCTCCGAGTTTTGTGTCATCAGCAAATTTGCTGAGGTTGCACTTATCTCACAGGCACCCTGCAGTCATTGATCTCTGAAATACCAGTATGTGTCTACTACCTCTGCCTAAGACCCTAGACCTCCTGCTAGAGGTAGGAGGCTGGCTAGACCAGCTGGCTGGACCAGCTGAAAGCCAGCTGAAAGTTTGCTAGTGAATCAGAGATGTGTGCATCCCATGAACATGCGGTTCAGGAAAGATAGAAACACACTGGTCCCCTCTCCATCAGCTGCCATCTGGGCACATGAGCCCTGGTCCTACTCATGCAGCTGGTGCTGAGACTCTGACTTGGTTCAGTTATCCAGGTTCCTCCATGTAGTTTCATTTGGGACATACACAAGTCCTGTGACCTGTGGTCTTGTCCCATTAGCTGAAGCCAAAAACCTCACTTGCTTCAGTTGCTGCCTGAGGCTCACACTCATACTGCAGGACCAGGGGTATCTACAACCCCAGTTTGAATCCAGCTAGTGGTTCCAACTTCACTCTCATTGGTCCCTGCCAGTATCTAGCAGTCTGAACACAAAGCCTTTGAGAGCCATGAAGGTGCTCGCTAGATTTGTGGCCCCTATAACTGCTGATACTAAGACTCGCACTTCTTCTAGTTGCTGGCACTGAAGGCCCTGGAGTCTCCTTCACCATTGCTGTGACTCCATTTGCTGGCCCCATATTTTCTAATGTGTGCCTCTGCAGTTGGAGGCACCTAGTTCTTGCATCACTCTGGTGTGTGGTGTAGAGAATGGGATGACAAAAAAGATAGTTAAGAAAGTATTTAATCACAAGATAAGATAGATTGTGGTGATCAGGCACAGGGCTCAGTAAGGCATGTGTGCTGGCCAGTAACTGTTTACATGCAACCGTCCCCTTTTCTACTTATTTCTCATGTTTGTTCTCCAACAGCCCCCTTTCCCTAAAAATTCCTTAACAAGTTTTGTGTAGTCCTACTGGCACCTCACCACTCCAAGTATCACAAATCCTCCTGTTCTTAATTTTTTCCCTCTTAGAATTGTTGTGAAGTCCAGGCTGGCCTTCTTCAAAGCTATGCTTGGAGTTCCTTAATGGCCCATGGATTAGCGATTAGAGATTTTTGGTCTATTTTATTAACTAATACTGTATTTTTGGTTTAGCTTTTTAAAGATGGAGTGTATTCTAAAAATAGTGAATAGCACAATTATAAGGTGAGCTACACATAATAATAGGAGATCACAAGCTAAACATGAGTGAGTAATATGATGCCTTTGTGGAAGACCTGAGCTAAATGGTAAGGTACATAACTAGGAGCGTTATCTGTAAGACACATGAATTGGTGCTTCCATTCTATTCAGTGCTCTTAATCTCAGCAGTACCCTTGCATAACACTCAAATTTGATTATTAAGAAAAATCGTTGTGCCAGGTGGGAATCCCTCTTGGTTGATGGTGATGGGACAGGGGATAACCAGACCTAAACCACAAAGATTCAAGTGTTTTCATCAAAGGGCTACACAGGGTGGCGCAAGCCAGCAGGTAGTGCATGCTGACACCTGAGGAAGGAGATGGGAGCATTGGAAACACTGAAGACTGCAGTAGTGCCAGTACTCAGAGGAGGAGAGGGAGCAGAGTGCTTCACTGTGCACAGCTAAGAATTGTGAAGATAGTGAAGTGTTGCAATAGACTGCCAAAAGAGGTAAGAAATTCTTCTCACTGCAGACTTTCAGAAATTATTAGATGACTGTCTTGCCAGATGATAGTAGATACAGTTAACAGTTAGTTACAGTTACGCAGCCATAGGATAAAGGGATGGACCACATGGCCTCTTAAATTTTCTCCACAGTTTATTTATGATATTCCTTTAAACCCCTTGATATTTTTTACATTAGTGCTTGCCCTAAAGGTTATCTTTCTGCACATTTGTCCTGCAGCTCAGTATTTTGTCTTGCTTTTTGCTTTGAACCCCTAATCACCAGCTTTGCCTTAGGAGGGCCAAGGAGAATCTCCATCCTTTACTGGACATAGAGGGTAACATGACTACTGAGGATAAGGAAAAGACTGAAGTTTGTAATGCCTTCTCTATATCTGTCTTTACTAACCAGATCACTTCTCCTCGGAGTACTCAGCCTCCAAACCTAGAGGTCTGGGATGGGGAGCAGAAGAAACCCTCCACAGTTTAGGTGGAAACAGTTAGAAACCTGCTGCTTCACCTGGACTGTCCATGGGGCCAGATGGGATCCACCTGAGGGTGCTGCGGCAGTTAGTGGATGTGATTTCTGGGACGCTTTCCATCATCTATCAGTGGTCATGGTCATCCAGAGAGGTCCCGGATGACTGGAGACTTGTTACTGTGACACCGATCTATAAGAAGGGTTGTAAGGAGGACACAGAGAACTACAGGCCTGTCAGCCTGATCTTGGTGCCAGGGAAGGTGATAGAACAAGTCATCTTGAATGCAGTCACACAGCATGTGTGGGACAACCAGGGGATCAGGCCCAGTCAGCATGGGTTCCTGCAAGGCAAGTCATGCCTGACCAACCTCATCTCCTTCTATGACTGGGTGACCCACCTGGTGGATGAGTGAAAGGCTGTTGATGTAGTCTACCTACACTTCAGCAAGGCCTTTGACACGGTCTCCCACAGTATTCTGGAGAAGCTGGCAGCCCGTGTCTCTGACAGGTACACTAGTTGCTGGGTTAAAAACTGTCTGGGCAGCTGGGCCCAGAGAGTAGTGGTGAATGGAGTGAAATCCAGCTGGCAACCGGCCACCAGTGGTGTTCCCCAGGGGTTGGTGTTGGGGTCCATCCTCTTTAATATCTTTATTGATGATTTGGATGAGGGAATTGAGTGCACCCTCAGTAAGTCTGCAGATGGCACCAAGCTGGGGGGAAGTGTCGATCTGCTGGAGGGTAGCAAGGCCCTGCAGAGGTACCTGGACAGGTTGGGGCCAATGGGATGAGGTTCAACATGGCTTAGTGCCGGGTCCTGCACTTGGGGCACAACAACCCCATGCAGCGCTACAGGCTGGGGGCAGAGTGGCTGGAAAGCTGTGCAGAGGAAAAGGATCTGGGGGTGCTGATTAATGCTTACCTCAACATGAGCCAGCAGTGTGCTCAGGTGGCCAAGAAGGCCAATGGCATCCTGGCTTGTGTTAGGAGTGGTACAGCGAGCAGGACCAGGGAGGTGATCGTCCCCCTGAGCTCTGCTCCGGTGAGGCCACACCTCGAGTGCTGGGTTCAGCTTTGGGCCCCTCACTACCAGAAGGACATTGAGGCCCTGGAGCATGTCCAGAGAAGGGCAACGAAGCTGGTGAAGGGCCTGGAACACAAATCCTATAGGGATCGACTGAGGGAACTGGGGGTGTTTGGTCTGGAGAAGAGGAAGCTCAGGGGAGACATTATTGCTCTCTGCAACTGCCTGAAAGGAAGGTGTGGGGAGCTGGGGGTTGGTCTATTCTCACAGGTAACCAGTGATAGGACAAGAGGGAATGGCCTCAAGTTGCGCCAAGGGAGGTTTAGGTTGGAAATGAGACATTTCTTCTTAGAAAGAGTATTCAGGCATTGGAATGGGTTGCTGAGGGAGGTGGTGGCATCACTGTCCCTGGGGGTGTTTAAGGAGAGGCTGTACTTAGTCCCTAGGGCCATGGTTTAGTGGGTGACATTGGTGGTAGGGTGATGGTTGGACCACATTATCTTGAGATCTTTTCTAACCTTAATGATTCTGTGATTCTATAATCCATGTATTTGTAAACGTAAGGTTCACAGGTGTGTCTTGAACAGAGGGCAGTGTGCAAGAAGGAAAACAAAGTTACTTCTAATAATTGTGTAGAAATAAAACTTTATAAAGGCTGAACAATATTAAATACGAGCCAGAGAAATACTGAAGACAGTGTAGATGGAAACACTTATATGTAGCCATCCTTAGAGGAAACCCCCATGTGTGCAGCTTGGGTTTTTTTTAATTCTTCCCTATTTGCTCAGGCATATAATGATAGGACAAGAGGGAATGGTTCTAAACTAAAAGAGAGTGGACTTAGATTAGATGTTAGGAGAACAATCTTTACTTGGGGTGGTGGGGCAGTGGAACAAGTTACCCAGAGAAGTTACGGATATCCCATCCCTGGAGGTGTTCAAGGCCAGGCTGATTGAGGCTTTGGGCAACCTGATCTAGTGGGTAATATCCCTGCCCAGCAGGGGGATCAGAACTGGATGATCTTTAAGGTCCCTTCCAACCCAAGCCATTCTATGGTTCTTTGATTCTCTGATTCTACGATTGTGCTTACTCAGTCTGTTCCCCTCCCCAGCTGTACCTATCCTATGTCAGGAAGGAAAGGAATATTATATCCCACAGGAGATAGAACAGGAAGAGAGACAACCTTCAGGCTTGGACTTATGTTTTCTTAGATTCCTGTTGAGGGTCCAGTACCAGAAGGCCGTCACTCTCACAGTGCCTGTAGTTGGAAAGGAGGAGTGCTAATTGCAGGAGGTCTGGGAGCAGCTGAGCAGCCCTTAGGTTCAGTTTTCTTTCTGAGGGAGGCTGAACACGGCTTTCAGTGGCAGACAGTAGAGACACACCCTCCTCTCATCCCAAGGTAAGTAGAAGGTGTTCAGCAGTGAATCCTTGGCCTGCCTCCAGCTGTCTCACATTATTAATGGAGTTCAATCTAATTTTGAACTCACAGGTATTCACATACTGCTCATGTGCATGATGGAAAACTTCTGCTTGTTGGCGGAGTGTGGCTTCACTCATTTTCTGTGCCAGGCATCACTGTCATTGACTTAATAACTGGTCTCTGCTTGGACTACACAATTAATGTGGTAAGTACTGTTTTTTTTCTTTCAGGGTAAACGGTGTTGTGTGAAGGAAAGTGGTAAATTCTGGGCCTTTTCTTAAAATTGAATATGGAATGCAAAGGAGTCAAATTTGTGAGTGGTAGAATTTGAGATTCTACCTGTTTGTGGTAGAATCGAATTCTGAGGTGCCTTGACCAGCCTTGAGAACATAATAGTCTTAAGAGAGGGAGAGTCTGAGCGTGCAAAAGACAGAAGGGCACAGAGCTGCACTATTTCAGACTGGGAGCAGAACTGAGATGTCCATAAACATAGCAATTTCAGGATGTCAGTGGAAGATGAGAATAGATTAAACCAGAGCCTCAGTTAGTCTTTATAGAGGTCTGGTATTATTTCACTAAAATCTTCACAATGGAAATTGCTGTATGCTGTAGCTGCTGCCTGAAATACAAGAAGAAAACAGCATGGAAGTACTGGAAACTCCAGTTAAATATAAGAACTTTTTGCTGTAAGGGTGATTGAACATTGGAACAGGTTCTTCCGAGTGTGGAGTCTCCATCCTTGGAGATAATGCAAAACCTGACTAGAAAAGGTCCTGAGCAACTTGCTGTAGTTGAGCCTACTTTGAGCTGGAGTGGTTGTACCAGATGATAGCCAGAGGTCCCTTCCAACCTAAACTTTTCTGTGATTATTTTCTGTAATTCATTGGAAGACAACCATAGAATCGTTCAGCTTGGAGAAGACCTCAAAGATCATCTAGTCCAACCTTTAATCTAGTACTGACAAGTCCACCCCTAAACCATGCTACTAAGTTCTACATCCAGATATTTCTTGAAGACCTCTAGGGATGGTGACTCAACCACTTTCCTGGGCAGCCTATTCCAATCCCATATAACCCTTTCAGTAAATATATCCAACCTAAGCCTCCCCTGGCACAGTTTGATGTTATTTTTCCTCATCTTAACACTTGGTGCTTGGGAGAAAAGCCCAGTCCCAACCTCGCTACACCCTCCTTTAAGGTAAATATAAAGTACAATAAGGTCTCCCCCAAGCCTTCTTTTATCCAAGCTAAACAACCCCAGCTCCCTCAGCTGCTACTCGTAAGCCTTACTCTCCAAACATAAGACCTGATTTCCTCTCAATCATACAAGTGTGCTTGTTACACAGCAGGATTTTGGCATAGTCTGGGCAAAACTTGCCTAAATCTGAACCTGTCCATGTGAGTAGCCCTCATCTGTGATAATACTGGCTGGAGAAAGCTCCTCTTGCTTGAAAAGCTTTTATTTTTCTTTTATTTCCTGAGATACCACGGATAGGATCCACATGTACAGATGAAACTGGAATGTGTAACAGATTTGTTTTTTATGATAGACAGTATGAGGACATCTGGCTGACATTGCAGCTTTTTCCTTAGTAGTGATGATGGTACAATGGTAATGAAGTTTTATCTAAAATAATAGAGCTTCATAAAAAATATAAGATAAAATTTAATGTATATGACATCCATCTCTCGTATGATTCTGTAATGTATGTGACCATGGTAACTCTGTACATGGCTACTATAAGCACACAGAGAGTTACTGGCCGGAAACTTTTGGCACTATCAATAAAAGCAGTAATACTAATAGTATCCAGTACTGCACAGAAAACCAGCGTTTCCAGTCTTTCAAAACTTGGGACCAATCCACATACGCTACACAATACTGCCAATACTTGAGAACAGAACTGGTAGGTTCTAAAGCCTACAGATTTGTGCCTAAGTCAAGCCAAAAAAATCATAAGCAAAAGCAGCTACCAATCCTTCTGCATCCATATTATAGAATCGCAGAATAACTGAAGTTGGAAGGGACCTCTGTAGGTCATCTGGTCCAACCCCTGCTCAAGCAAGGCCACCTATAGCCACCAGAACCAAGTCCACTTTGCTTCTGATTATCTCCAAGGAAAGAGACTTCATAACTTCTCTGGGCAACCTGCACCAGCAATACATCACCTGCATAGTAAAGAATGCTTCCTGATGTTCAGACAGAACCTCCTGCATTTCAGTTTGTGCCCATTGCCTCTTGTCCTGGCACTACCACAGAAAAGAGCCTGGCTCCAACATCTTTGCATCCTCCCTTCAGGTATTTATAGACACTGATGAGGTTCCCCTGAACTTTTGCTTCTCCAGGCTGAACAATGCCAGCTCTCTCAACCTCTTCTCATAGCAGAGGTGCTCTAGTCTCACCAGAATCTTTGTGGCCCTGTGTTGTACTCTTTTCAGTGTGTCGATGTCTCTCTTGTACTTGGGGCCCCAGCACTGCACCCAGCACTCTGGGTGTGGCCCCACTAGTGCTGAACAGAGGTGCAGGATCACCTCCCATGACCTGCTGCCAATGCTTTGCCTAATGCAGCCCAGGATACCTGGCACTTTCTTTGAAATGAGGATGCACTGCTAGTTCACGTTCAACTTACTGTCCACCAGGGCCACCCAGGTTCTTCTCTGCACAGCTGCTTTCTAGGTGGGTGACCTCCAGCATGGCCTGTGGCCTGGGGTTGTTCCTCCTCAGGGCAGGACTTTGCACTTCTCCTTGATGAAGTCCATGAGGTTCCTGTCATCCCATTTCTCCAGCCTGTCCAGGTCCCTCTGGATGCTAGTATGCCCTCCTGGTGTATCTGCCACTCCTCTCAGTTTTGTGCCATCTGTAGACTTGCTGAAGATGTGCTCTGCCCCATCATGGAGATCATTAATGGAGATGTTAAATATGATTGGACAAAGTGTTGACCTCTGTGATAGAATGCTATGTATTGGCTGTTGCCTCTCTCTGCGCTACCCCAGCCCAGGAGACAACATCTTTTGGCTGCCTAGATGTCTGCTCCCTGAGCAGGGACACCAGAGACGGACACTACGTGTCTAGCTCAAGTGACGATTTATTGTTGCGTAACATAGCCTCTTATACCCGTACACGCGACCGCCCCAGATACTTGTGGCCCCTCGCTCCACCCACTGTCCCTCCCACTTTTCCTCCCACATTGGCCAGCAGATGAACTTTGTGCCACTGATCATCACTGTCCGGGCTTGGCCATTCAGCCAGTTTTCAGTCCACCTTACTATCTGCTCATCTAGCCCATACATCACCAGCTTGTCTGTGAGAATCTTATGGCGGACAGTATCAAAATAAGATAAGAGGTTATCTGAGACAGCCAGCATGGCTTCACCAAGAGTAAATTGTGCCTGACCAATCTGGTGGCTTTCTACAGTGGAATGACTGCATTGTTTGACAAGGGAAGACCGACCAATGTCATCTACCCGGACTTCTTCAAGGCCTTTGACACAGTCTCACATGACATGCTGGTCTCCAAATTGGAGAGATACGGATTTGGTGGGTGGACCATTCAGTGGATAAGATGTTGGTTCGAAGGTCACACCCAGAGAGTGGTGACCTATGGCTCTATGTCCAAGTGGAGGCTGGTGATGAGTGGTGTACCTCAAGAGTCTGTCCTGAGGCCAGTTCTATTTAGTATCTTCATCAATGACATAGACAACGGGATCACAGAATCACAGAATCCCAGAACTGTAGGGGTTGGAAAGGACCTTGAAAGATCATGGGATCCAACCCCCCTGCAAAGCAGGTTCCTCAGAGCAGGCTGCCCAGGTAGGCGTCCAGACGGGCCTTGAATAGGCATCCAGACGGGCCTTGAATGAAGAACTCATTGAGAGCAGCCCTGCAGAGAAGAACTTGGGGGTTTTGGTGGATGAAAAGCTCAACATGAGCCAGCAGTGCGTGCCTGCAGCACAGCAGGCGAACTGCATCCTGGGCTGCATCAACAGAACTGTGACCAACAGGTCGAGGGAGGTGATTTTCCCCCTCTGCTCTGCCCTTGTGAGGCCCCAGTTGGAGTACTGCGTCCAGGTCTGGAGCCCCCAGCACAAGAAGGAGGTGGAACTGTTAGAACAGGTCCAGAAGAGGGCCACAAAGTTGATCAGAGGGCTGCAGCATCTCCTATGAAGATAGGTTGAGAGAGCTGGGGCTGTTCAGGCTAAAGAAGAGAATGCTCTGGGGGGTGACCTCATTGTGGCTTTTCAGTACTTAAAGGAGGCTTATAAAAAAGATGGAGAGCAACTCTTTGTTCAATCAGATATTGACAGGACAAAGGTGAATGGTTTTAAACTAAAAGAGGGGAGATTTAGATTAGAGGTTAGGAGGAAATTCTTCACTCAGAGGGTGGTGAGTCACTGGCACAGGTTGCCCAGAGAGGTTGTGGATGCCTTATCCCTGGAGGTGTTCAAGGCCAGGTTGGATCAGGCCCTGGGCAACCTGATCTAGTTGATGGCGTTCTGCCTATGGCATTGGGGTTGGAACTAGATGATCTTTGAGGTCCTTTCCAACCCAAGCCATTCTATGATTCTGTGGTTCTATGAAAAGCCTTACTGAAGTCCATGTAGACAATATCCACTGATCTCCCCTCCTTTACCAGGCCAGCCATTTCACTGTAGGAAGTCATCAGGTTGGTCAAGCGTGACTTCCCTTTGGCGAATCCATGCTGACTACTCCTGGTGATTTTCTTATCCAGTAATTCTAGAGGCCTGTAGAGTACGAAGACATTCTCTCATTCAGAATCACTGAACTGCAAGTTCTTCAGTGAGTGGAGTATCCTAGAAGAGTACATCATAGATTCCTTGCTCTTACTGTCTTCTCTAGGTATCTTTTTTTGTCCATGTTTGTAGTTGGTGTAGTTGACTAAATGGTCACCCATTGTGGTTGTCCTTAATTTTTTAATGAAGGTATCTGTATGAAGTATCTCTACAACATTGTACGAGGTATACATCTGTTGAAGTCCTGTATGTTCAAAGATTACTTCCTAAGTCTCATCCAGATTGGTGGAAGCAAAATTTACAGAAACAGAAATTACAAGTTGCCTAGCTGGTGAACTTAATCTATTTCCCTTTGCTCCCTAGTATGGGAAAAAAAAAAAAAAAGAAAGAAAAAAAAAGTCCCACTCTAAGATGCTGAATTTCTGAGTCATTAGAGAAGCTACTAGTTCTCATTCCCTTTCTGTATCTTGAGTACTTTGTCCAGACATCCTACTCCTCCATGTCCGATTCCTCATCTTGACCTTTTTTTACCTCTCCAGAATGTGATTGGCTGGTGTCCCCCAGCCTACACAGGCTTCTGTTTCAGGCTAAGGACTTAAAATCTCCTCTTTCTTTTCAGGAGCATTTGGAGTGGCCATTAATGCTGCATAATCATAGTAGTGTTTTTCTGCCAAATGAAAAGGAGCTGTTGCTTATTGGTGGTGGTGGGAACTGCTTCTCCTTTGGGACACACCTGAACCCAAAGCCTGTCTCAATAAGCCTCAGAAATATTCTGACCAGCCACTAATTGGGACCAAACAGGACTGAACTGTGCCACTGCATCATGGTGAGACAGCTATTCACTTGCAGATCCAAGAACAAAATGTTACCACAAAGGTTTTCTATCCAGAATGCATTTGTAAAAGTGGAATAAGGAGAAGGGTTTAGGAGGTGAAGTTATGACAAGCATGCATACTTCATTGATTTTTTATTTATTTATTCTTTGTTTTGCTGCAAATGAGGTGTCCCAGAAGTAGCTCTGTGGTGGCAGCGGTAGCCATTAGAGGTAAATTGAGGACCAGTGCTGTGTTAAAAAGGGACGTAAGTTTGCACAGTGCTGACTTGGAAGTAAAATGAAGCCACTGAGTTAAAAAGCCATTGGAAATATGCAGCCAAGCATAATTAAATAAGTGAAACAGAATGTGTTATAGGTTATATTTGAAATTTCTAAAAGTCACACCAGAGAGATGAAGGAATTAATTATACCTCTGCCTCATCCTGTGAGATCAGAAGCCATTGAGTAACTGTAAGCTCGGATTCTCAGGGGACATACTAAGAGTCTTGGGTTCCTTCTCTGCTTGCCCCCCAAGGCCTTACGGATGAAAAATGTTAGGCTTGATGTTTTTCCCTTTGAAATACCAAAAGCAATATCGAGAAGCCTACTTCCGGTGTCTTTGTTGCTAATAGCTGCATACTTTTATCAGCTGCTGTGGTGTGTTTTGTTTTTTACTTCCCCAAACCAAAAATGCCTTAAGTCAGTAATAGTAAAATTTCTATTACCCTCAGTCGTCCCTGTCATTGCAGTTGTGCCTCTGTTGTGCTCCTTGTCCAACCCTCTTGATCATCCCTGTCCTGCTCCCTGCCCCCTGGGTGGTTCTTCTGTCCCTTTGTCCTGCTGTCTGTTTTTTCTTTTGCTGTTTGTGTCCTGCTTGTGCCCTTTTCCTTTTTTTCTTCCTCCTTCTGTGCCTCATTGCAGCCTGTGGCCGCAGGAGGCAACGGTTCCCCACGGGTTGGATGCAAAGATGGACAGAAGGAGGGACACTTTTATGCCCGAGCCCAGTGGCTCCCCAGGGGAAGGGGAGAATGTACGAGCCCCACTGCAGCCTCCCTCCCTCCCAGTAGTCCTGTGCACGAGTTAATAGTTTGCCTTCTGGCTTGCACTCCCATCTGTGTTTGTGGCCCTGTGTCCGGTAGCCATTGCATGTCTGTGGGTGCAGATTCCATAGCGGGGTGGGTGCGGAGGGGGCAGGGTCTTGGGGGTTGACCCCGTTTTCAGCAGCCGCGGGAGGGGTGTTGTCGATGGATGCAGATGGCCCCTCTGGGTGTGGAGGTCATCTTGCCAGGGGGCTGCAGGCTATAGGGCCAGCGGGGCAAAGGGGGAGGAGGGGTTAGGCCTGTGCTGTCTTTGTGCCCTGTGGCAGGTGTGATGGGGGGACTGGGGTTCACCGTCAAGGAAGAGGGGAGGGGAGAGTGTCAGGGAGGCTGGGACCCGCGGGATCGGCGGCAGGGGTAGAGAAACAGGCGGCGGCGCGGGGGGAGCCGCGGAGCCGGAGTGGGATAGGGCCGCCGGGCTGGCCCTGGAGGGGGGGGTTGGGGCGCAGCGGACTAGAAAGCCCGGGGCCGGACCCGGGGCATTAGCAGGGTCAGGTGGATGAGAGCAGTGTTTCCCGCAGCATGCCGGGAGTTGTGGTCTTTGGGCTCCGGGCTTCCGCTCGGCCACGTTGGTTTCCGGAGCTTGCCGGGAAACGTAGTTTCGCGATGCCGTTCGGCCTCCGAGCTGGGAGTGGCACTGGGACAGCTAGGATGGGCAGTTACTTCCTCCACACCAGTGGAGTGGGGCGCCTTCTCGTGCCGTTCCCGTATGGTTTTGCGGGCAGCTCCCGCTGCTTCTCTTAACGAGCAGACAATCTGGAAAGGCGTGCCTGCCGTTCCGCTTTTGCGCTTGCGCAGAGCAGGCTGGCTCGGCGCCGCCGCGGCGTCCGCTGCCACC
The DNA here is from genome assembly GCF_011077185.1 of Oxyura jamaicensis. Lineage (NCBI taxonomy): Eukaryota > Metazoa > Chordata > Aves > Anseriformes > Anatidae > Oxyura > Oxyura jamaicensis. The sequence goes on from NC_048893.1 coordinate 204,598,729, forward strand.
TGCTGGTCGAACCGCGGTACTGCAAACGGAAAGGAGCCGCAGTGACTCTTCGCTCTCTGCTCCCACCTACTGGCGGAACGCGGGCACTGCAGGCAGAGAGAAGATGCGCATGCGCTCTAGCGGAGCGTCTCTCTCTGCTCCCACCTGCTGGCGAGTTATCGGTACTGCAGGTGGAGAGGCGCCGCGCATGCGTTGTAGCAGTGGCCAGGCCTCGTTCCCCCAGCATGGCGGGAGTTGTGGTCTTTGGGCTCCAGGCTTCCCGTACACCACGTTGGCTTCCGGGGCATGACGGGAAATGTAGTTTCGCGTTGCTGCTCGGCTTCCAAGTCAGGCGTGGCAAGGAGACAGGTAGGAATGGCAGTTGCTTCCTCCGCACCAGTGGAGCAAGGTGCCTTTTCTTACAGTTTCTGTGTGGTTTTCCGCGCGGTTTCAACTGCTTCATTTAACCAGAAAACTGTTTGAGAAGCCGTGCTTGGTTCCGCGCATGCGCAGAGGCGGCCGGAGGAAATCGTACAGCCGGCAGAGGGCCGGTGTGCATGCGCAGTAGCGACGCGTCGCCCTATGACGCCATCTGCTGGTACTGCAGGCGGAACGGCTGGGGCAAGGAACGCCCCGGGGGGGAGCGGGGCAGGACTACAGAGCAGGCGCGGGGCTGGGGGTTCCGGGCTGCAGGTCAGGGAGCCTGGGCGGGCTCGGATGGGCTGGGTGTCTGTCAGCAGGTGGCGAGCAATTGCATTGCGCATCGCTTGCTTTGTAATATCCCATCCTCAGCAGCAACATCCTTATTATTAGTTCCCCGCCTTTTCTGTCCAATTAAACTGCTCTGACGGAGCACTGGAACAGGCTGCCTAGAGAGGTTGTGGAGTCTCCTTCTCTGGAGATATTCAAGACCCGTCTGGACGCCTACCTGGGCAGCCTGCTCTGAGGAAGCTGCTTTGGCAGGGGGGTTGGAGCAGATGATCTTTCAAGGTCCCTTCCAAACCCTACAGTTCTGTGATTCTGTCTTTATCTGAACCGATGAGCTTTGACTATTTTTTCTTCCCAAGTCTCCCACGGTGCTATTTGCTCTAGCTGCTTGCCAGGTTAAGCCAGAACAAGAACACAGATGGGAAAGAGTAGAATGCGCACCTCCACATTTGGCTTTCAAAAGTAAATGGACTAAAGTTACTCTAGCAAACAGTTTGGGGTTGATTGGGCAAGTTGTACTGAGTTCAGGAACTTGTCAGGACTACTGGTCTTCTCTTTCTAATATTATTTTTTCGTAATGCTCACTGCAAACCCTTGTTAAATTTGAAAAAGTTACAGAGAGGTGGCATGTGACATCTTAGTGTCTCTCTGGAAAGGGGGAATGTGTTTGTGAAGAGGTGTGACTCTTTCTGTAATCTCTCATCAAAACCTTACGGGTAAACTCCACCTTCCAGAGCAGCTCCTTCTCCCGAATTCTCCCTCCGCATCCTGTCCCTGGCTGCTCCCATCCCACGGTGCTCAATGGTAACATTAGCTGCTGCTTGGATCTCCTTCCAGGCTATTGGGGCAGGGTGCTGGGCAGGGCCTAATGTTATATGAGCCACAGGCATCCCATGGGAGAGCTCATTCTGCCTGAGCTGCTTTTTTTTTTTTTTTTTTTTTGAGGTAGCAACTAGCAGGATCATTTAGAGTAAAGCTATCTATATAGTAGTAGGTGCCTTTGTTGTGTACCACTCCAACAAAGGGGCAACCTCTGCCCTAAGTTGTGCATATGCATAAAGATGTGTGTTTTGTTGTTGTTGTTGTTGTTTTTTAAGCTTGAACAGCAGCGCTGCTCCAGGAAGCCATGCCTGCCACTCTGCTTCCGTGCATGTGCAGAGCTGACTAAGGAGCGAGAGCTGGGCAGTGTTGTAGGGCTGGCACTGCATGTGTGCAGCAGGGCCTCTGGCCACGGCAACATGGCAGTGCCCTTCTCTGGAGCAGGAGCCATGCCAGTCTCTGCTCGGGACGGGATGGCAAGGCGCGGTGCCACAGTGAGGTTGGTAGGTAGGGCTGCCCTGGGAGGGTGTGTGGGGCAAGGCAGTTAGTTGGGTGGTCAGGGTGCCACGCGGTTGGCGGCTCCTGGGGAAGCAGCCTTTGTGCGGGGCAGGGGGTGCACTGGAGCAGACCCAATGGGGGGGGGGGCGGCGGAGGGCTGCCCTGCCGGCGGGGTTGGGGGTGTGGGGGTGAGGGGGAAGAACATCGAGATGTGGCGGGGGGTGTGCGCGGAAAGAGCGGGAAGAGGTGGCGGGGTGTGTGTGTGCGTGGTGGAGTCCCCTCTGGGTTGGATGGACTGCTCTGTCCCGATGCATGCTGGGAGCTGTAGTTCTGTGGTGCCGGTCGGCCGTGTTGGCCCCAGGGTACGTGGCCACGGGTGGTCTTTCCCCCAGCCGGGCCCGGTTGTGCACACCGGGAGGTTCCTGCCGGCTGTGTGCGTGGTTGCTGATGGTGAAATGAGCGAGAGCCTTGGGCGGTGCTTCCTGGGAGCGTTGGGCGGGGAGGGGTGGGAGGTGCAGCAGATAGGAGCAGGGGCCTTGCTGCATTTGATTATCATATTTTCTGTAAGAGGTTTTCCTCTCCCTGTTTCTGGCAATCACTTATCTCATTTTTTTCTGCGGTTTATCAGGGCAGAAGCAGACCACCTGCCCTTAGGACCCTTGTGGGGTTTGTTGCTGAGCAAAGGTGGCGCACCAGGTGAAATGAGGAAAGCTGCAGCTGACATGCTGCAGTAACAGGTTTCTCAAGAGAAAGAGTAGCGTGTCTGTCCTGACTGTATAGGTAAGTCATAGCAACCTTCAGGTGAACTCCAGGTTTGCTCGTAATCTATCTGTGCCCCAGACCTAAAGGCTTAATGGAATTTGCAGAACTGCAAACTGCTCAGTGTTGGGAAGCGCAAAGGAAAACTGTGCGCCTGTGAAGTTGTAGTAATTTTTAAAATTAGAATTAATTGGCCTGTCAAACTTTTTGTTAGTCTTTTGTATGAGACCCTAAGCTTCATCCCACTTCAGCTTTAAGGATTATCATAGAAATACACAAACGCTTGTAGGGCTTTCTAGTATGCTAGTAGTGGTTGGTAAAGAAAGACTTGGGAGAAAATTTCTTTCTACCTGTACAGCTATCTATTTATTATGTCTGAAGGGTTTTGCTTGAGCTGCATGCAGTAAAAGAGGCTTAAAGCCTGTATTGAACAGTAAGAGAAAGTAAAACACCGTGAAGTGCTGGCTGTTGCAAAGTTGATTGGGAGTTGAGTGGCTGAGGGTCTTTCCAACAGAACTTGGTATGCAGACAAATGTGACCAAGGTCCTTGCCTATCTTCCGATGAAGCTGTGGTATTTGTAATTTGTGACCCATAACTGTATGGAGTTGCTAAATCATTAAGGGATAATAGAGACATCCCTGGTTCAGCTTCTACCACGGTCATTGCAGCATTTGTTGATATATTGCTGGGCTCTTTCTGTAAAGATATATATCTAGGGGTGTGTTATCCCAAGGATGCTGATGTTCGCTGTCACGGGTAAAGCAGAAGGGTTTGTGGCTAGGGAAGAATGTCATGGACATTTTATTGCTCTCTCTCTAGCATGTGAATTTGATCAGTTGGGTTTAGCTGTCAATGACTGGAAGAAATTTTGGAAAAGTGAGTATTATCCTTCTCTTTAAATTCACCTTTTAAAGTATTATTTCTGCAGACTCCTGTCTGTGGTTTGGGTACTTGATTTGCATGAAACAGACCCAGACTTCTCTATTCAGTAATGTCCAGATTGAAATTCCCTGTAGTCATAGAACAAGAATTATAAATTATGCCTGGCAGATTAAAATGTCATGGTTTCTGCGAAGGTTAACTTGCCAAATGAATAGGAAGTAGCCTAAATTTCAGTAAAGACACTGAATAAAAGGTCGTCTTCTTGACAGGAAAAGAGCTTTGCAAAACATAAACTCTGTTTCCAATAGGGCTCCCTACGTAGTAGTTCACTGATTGTAGGCTTTGAGTGGTCCCTTCAGGTACAATATTGCACAAATTTTGTGCTGCAGACAGTACCTTAGCTTACTTTCTGTCACATCCTGAGTTGCTTGTACTTGCAGAAAATTTACTTCAGTGTCAAATAAACACACAGGGAAACATCCCCAACTCATGCCAGTAGGACAATCCCCTTATGGATGGTAAAATCCAAAAATTTGATGATCCTTTGAAGAACTTACCTATGGAGGAGAAGGGCTATATCCTGTTAGGCAACAGATTTTTGAGATTGGTTTCCTCCCCCCTTCCCCCATGCATTTAGAAGGAGGCTGTCTCTAATGCAATCTAAATACATCTAAACTGTAGATTGTTATTTCCATAAAATACAAATTAATGCATTTTTTAAATTGAGGCTCGTGTGTGTTTGGCTTATCCCAATAACTGGTGTAGTTACTGGCACAAGTATTTTTTGGTCATGTGACCAATTTCCCTTGGTAAAGGACTGCATCCTGTATGTTCAGCTTTTCTTCCTTACTGTGTCTTACTTATTCTTTTCTGAAGGAAAGGGTGGATTTTTCATTGATCTCTTTGTGAGAATATCAAATCAGGTTGCAGTAAATATGTATAAGCAAGTAGGCTACAGTGTGTACTGGACAGTACTAGAGTACTATTCTACTAGCAGTGGAGAGCCAGATAAAGATATCCACAGTAAGGGCTTGTTCTGCCTCAACTTGAATGGAAAGATTCTGATGTTAAGCATCCCAGGGAATGTTTGTAGGACTGTTTTTATATGATAAAAGTTCAAATGGTTGTCAGTGAATGGGATTTGCTCTTCTAGATAGCTATTCCTTCTGAAGATCACATCAGTTACAAAATGTAACCATGCGGTTTATACATTCTGTAGCATCTGTAGCAAAATAAATGGGCAGATGAATAAATTAGCAGGTACAAATACATATTATTCTATAGATAAGATTAAATAACATGCAGTTACTTCTCTGTTTTATCTTTCAAAGCATGTTCTTGCTGGGTGCCTGAGCTTTTTGCTCACATTATTGAGAAAGGGAATGGCTGTGCTTCTTCCCTCTTTTTTTTTTTTTTTTTTTTTTTTCTGTTCTTCCTTGGTAACAGGGACTTAAAATGTTTTTCTCAGATGTCCAAATGAAAATTTTAAAAATTGCTAATGGTCAACACTGATAGAATTGGGTGATGTTTTCAAGGTAAAGGGTAAAGAACATGGAAATTTCTTGTATGTTAATGTTACTCTGTTAACAAAACTGATGTACTAGCTGCTTAATATTTATATTTTTTGTTTCCCTTTAAGTATTCTCCACAAAGGTTTTTGTGGACACATTGTGTATCTTTTCTGTTCTTCCACTATTTATTTGTTATGAAAGATTACTATGAAATACAAGGGCTGTGGACAACCATCTACCATTGCTGCAGATGCACCCCTGTGCATTCTCTTGGTTGGGCAACAGCTGAGCCTCCAGATCCTTACAGAGGAGGAAGCTGGGGGAGAGAGCGAGCGAGAAGCTTCTGAACTGTGAAATCCTCCTGGTGGTGCCCAGAGCAGGAGCTGCGGTAAGTGCCAGGTCCCTGGGGCTGTGTCTCCCCTGTTCTGCATCCCAGGCTACCTTTGCTCCCCTTTACATCTGCCACCACTCCCTGTCTCCTGCCTCCTCTTAGCCCATCCATCTCTTTGGCCTGCTTTGCATTCCTCTTCCCTGTCCTGCTTGTTTGCTCTCTGTATGGCCCACTTCCCATCTGCATGTTTTAGTGCGTCCTAATCCCTGTCCCTTTTCCTCTATGTTGCTGCCTTTCCCAGGTTCTTTCTCCTCTCTATGCTGTTCCCCTCCCCCACTTCCCCCTTCCTCTCTCTGCTCATCCTAGACTTTTCCTTCTCTGTCCATGTCATTCTTTTCTCCACTCTATCTGTCATTACATCTTTCTCAATTACACACCAACTCCCCCCTGTTAATGTTTCGCTACCCACATCTGCCCTGCTCTTTTCTCTTGTGGTCCTTCCACTCCTTGTCCTACACATCTGCATGTCTCTGTCCCATGGCCTCTGCCATCATGCCATCAAGCCCTCTGTCCAGCTTGCTCACCTTTTTCTTTGTGTGCCTCTGTCCTTCTCCCCTTCCCTTGATGCTCTTTTGCTGTCTCAGCCCTGCTCCACACTAGTTTCTCCTTTCTCATCTCTGTCCCATTCTGAGACCCCTCAGCCTCAGTTCTCTGGTGTTCTCCTCCCCATGCCCACTCCCTCCAAGAACTTCTCAGTTCTCCGTCTTTCAGTCCTGTTGCCCCAGCAGTATTTGATTTTTCCCAGTCTTTCTTTCCTGCTCCTTAGGTTCTTCACTGAGAGGGTTGTTGTGCACTGGAACAGGCTCCCCAGGGACATAGTCATAGCACCAAGCCTGTCAGAGTTCAAGAAGTGCTTGGACTGCGTTCTTGGTGATACGGTCTGAATTTTTGGGTAGACCTGTGTGGTGCCAGCAGTTGGACTCCATGATCCTTATGGGTCCTTTCCAACTCAGGATATTCTATGATTCTATTTACCTCTCTTTTTTTTTTTTCTGTCAGTTTTTTCCCACTTTGTCTGCCTCTGATTTTGTGTTGTTGCATCCCTTTCCATTCCACTGTTTCAATTGTGCTTCCTTGCTCTCTACCCCTCTATTTCAGTCCATCTGTTGTTGTGCTCCCTGTCCCCTTTCCCAGTCCAACCCCATGTCCCTGTGCTAGCCTTTCTCTGCACCCCACATCCCCCATGACTCTCTCTCTCCCCCTCTTTCTCGTGCCTCCCCCCCTCCATTCCTCTGTCCCAGTTCCTGTCCCTTTCCTCGTCTTTGCCTCAAAGCATAGCCCAGTTGTTCCTTTGCTTACTTTTCTCTGTCATTCTGTCCTGCTTCCCCTGCCCCTGGTGTTTCCTGATACACCTCTCCCTGCCCCTGAAGGGAATGAAGACACGGACTCCAAGATAGTTGAGAAATTGAGACCCTTTATTGTTCCAGTGCCAGATCTTATATAGCTTCTGAGTCAGCTACACACGCTACACGAGGCTAGCATGCATGGTTACAGACTTCTGACTGGTGCATTCCTTTTGATCATGCGTAGGTCATGCAACTCCCTACAGGCTGGTGGGAGCCTAGAAACAATTTCTTACTTTAGCCTGTTTACTACTCTATGCCCTTCTTCTTAACCCTTAGTGCACCACCGTAACAATCAGCTCTAGTTTATCACCAAACTGGTCATCCATAATTCCCCCTTTTTTTGTTTCCACAAGCCAGATCATGCACATCGAACGATTAATCATTTTTTGCAAACATTGCAACAGCCATGGTACAACTACTATAATTGCAACAAATGCGATAAGCAAAATAAACACTGCTTTTACTAACTCTGTCAACCTGGTTATTCCTAATACCTTTTCATCTTCACGTAATCTTTGAAATGAACATCCTGTGATGTAGCCTTCTAAAGCTTTTGGCACCAGTGACTTTGCAGTTCTTTGGTCTTCAGCTGAGCATCTGCCTGCCTCAAGTCCAAAGGACGTTCCCATTCTCTTCAGCACCTCACTGTCATGAATCTCAAAAGCGTTATCAAAATTAAAGAGGTATTCAAATCTTTAATTGGTGCAGTTATTTTCCTGCTGTCTGGACTGCTGTAGCTGAAGTCATGCAGTTATCACTTGATATGCTGCAGTCAATGGCTGTTCTTTTGCTAGTATTGACTATTAAGAAAGGCAGCTGTATTGTTGAGTTCAAAGCTGGAGGGCCTTGATTTTGTTGTTCGTTTTGCTGATTTCTTTGTACCAAGTTTTTGAATGCTATTTGCTGCAGCAGCAGTTCTTGTAGCTGTGCTTGCTTCTCTTTTATCCGTTCAATCCTCTTCTGTTTTTCAATCTCTAGATTCTGACATTCTTGAGCTGAGTTTGTAGAAAGGCCGATCCATCTGATTTCCTTTTTCTCCTTTGAAATTATGTTAATCGCCATCAGCACATTAAGGGCATCGTAAATTCTCCATCTAATGTTTTTCTGAACGTAAGCCGAATCTGTAGCTAGGTGGCTGTTAGAATTTGTGAATTCTGATATCAGCTCATCAGTAACTGTTGTATGAAGTTGTTCCTCTACGTTGAACTTTTTCACATACTTTCATTGAAAAATGCCTCATACCTTTCCCATTTTTATCTCCTTTTTGTTTCTTTTACTTTCTGAAAAATCTGATTCTGTAAATTCTTGAGTCCTCTTTCTGTCCTCTGGAACTTAGCCAGTAACTTCTGTTACGTGTGTCTGTGTGACCGTTGTTGGAGCTGGGTTATATGGACTCCCAGTCAGAACACTCCCTGAATTGGTCAGTCTTTGTGATGTGCTTATGAGCATTTGGGGTCCAACATTCACATTAATTGGTCCTAAGGTTTTTGGCAAAATCTTTGTTGGAGAGTTCATGCTGGAAACTGGTAATGTAATTATTGAAATATTACCTTTTGTTGGACTCTGGTTCTGATATATAAACCCTTTCAAGTCTCCATTTGTGGAAGTCACACCAACATTTTTTGCCATCATGTCAGAGTATTGCTTTATATTCTGTAAAACCGTAAGATATCCCTTTTTATTAATAGTTGCATTAATAATTTTACTATAGCCTCTTCTTCTGCTGAGAGATTGACCTTGGTTAATGCCCAACCGCTCACCTGTCCTTCAGGCGATGTCCTGGGATTGAAGCTGCAGTCCGGCTGAGAGCTTGATTCGTTCAGCTGGGTTCTCTTCGGACGCTCGTGCAGCATTGCTCTTCCCCTTATCACGTCAGGGTCACCATTTGAAAGGGAATGAAGACAGAGACTCCAAGATAGTCAAGAAATTGAAACCCTTTATTGTTCCAATGCCAGATCTTATATAGCTTCTGAGCCAGTGACACATGCAGCACGAGGCTGGCATGCATGGTAACAGACTTCTGATTGGTGCATTCCTTTTGATTATGTGTAGGTCATGCAACTCTCTATAGGCTGGTGGGAGCCTAGAAACAACGTCTTACTTTAGCCTGTTTACCACTCTATGCCCTTCTTCTTAACCCTTAGTGCACCACTGTAACAATCAGCTCTAATTTATCACCAAACTGGTCACCCATATGTACCTCTGTTTAGTCTCTCTTCTGGTCCCTCTCTGTTCTGCTTCCTGGTCTTGTCTTTTCTGTCTGTCTCTCCCCGTGCTGTTCCCTGTTTCCTCCTTTCTCACTAGATCCCCCCCCCCCCCCCCCCCCCCCCCCGTTCAGCCTTTGACTTCCTTTCTCCATTGCTCGGTCCTTCTGGCCATCACAGTTGTGCCTCTGTTCTGCTCCCTGTCCAACCCTCTTGATCATCCCTGTCCTGCTCCCTATGTGGTTCTGTCCCTCTGCCCTGCTGTCTGTCTGTCCATTTTCTCTCTTGCTGCTTATGTCCTTTTCCTTTGCCCTTTCTCCTTCTGTGCTTCAGAGCCCATGGCTGCTGGAGGCAACTCTTCCCTGTGGGATGGATGGACGGACAGAGGGAATGATGCTGCTCGATGCTGGAGCCCTATAACCCTCCACCTAAGGGGAAGGGGAGAACGTATGGGCAGAGAAGCCTGCCACAGCCTCCCGCTGGGGCGTCCTGCGCACGAGTTAATAAAGAGTTTGCTTTCTGGCTTGTGCTGCTGTCTGTGTTTGTGGCCGTGGGTAAGTGACCATCCCTGTGTCCATCGTGGTTCCATACTGGGCTGGGTGGGAGAAAAAGTGCAGAGGCTGGTCCCCAGTTCCTGGAGCAGGGCCCCAGGTGAAGCTGCGGGGGCTGATAGATGTGGACTGTTCCTTGGTGTGCAGGGGCCATCTTGCTGTTTGGTGTGTGGGGGCTGCAGGCTGTTGGGCCAGGAGAGTGGGGTGGAAGCAAAGGCAGCAGTGGGGTAGCCCTGTGCTGTCTTTGCTCCCTGGGGTGGGTGTGCCAGCGGTGGTCTGCATGGATGGAGTGGTTGGCAAGCATGGCCAGGGCTGCTTCTGCTTGCAGAGGAGCAGGGGAAAGGTGAGGGTGTCGGGGGAAGGCTGGGACAGGGAAAGCCTCTGGCAGGGGGACGGGGCCGCGAGCATGGCTGGGCGCCGGGGGTGGGGCCGAGTCACAAAGCCCGGGGCTGGCTCCGGGGCATCAGCAGGGTCAGGTGCTTGCGAGCACTGTGCCCCGCAGCATGCCGGGAGTTGTGGTCTTTGGGCTAAGAGCTTCCGGTCAGACACGTTGGATTCCGGGGCATGCCGGGAAATGTAGATTCACATTGCCACTCAGTTTTCAAGTCCGCAGTAGCATGTGTGCAGTTCCTTCCGCGTTACTGGAGCGGGGTACCTTTTCTTGCCGTTTTCGTGTGGTGTTCCGCATGGTTCCCGCTGCTTTCCTTAACGAGCAAACGCTCTCGGAAGCTGTGGCAGCAGTTCTGATTCCGAGCATGCGCAGAGCAGGCTGGCTCAGCACGGGCGCCGGGGCGCTATCTGTTGCCACTTGCTAGCCGAAGGCCGGTACTGCAGGCAGTGAGGCGCCAGAGCAGTTGAGGCGCTCTCTGCTCCCACCTGCTGGACAAAAAGTGGTACTGCGGGCAGAGATTATGGGCATATGCGCATAAACTGTCTGTCGCTCTCTGCTGCCACCTGCTGGCGAAGAATAGGTACCGCGGGAGGAGAGGCTTCGCGCATGCGCAGTAGCCGTGGCAAGCCATCGTGCTCCACAGCATACAGGGAGTTGTTGTCTTTGGGCTCTGGGCTTCTGGTCGGCCATGTTGGTCCAAGGAGCATGTCGGGAAACGTAGCTTTGTGTTTCTGCTCGGCTTCCAAACCGGGAGCGGCACGTTGCTCTGGGCAGTTATTTCCTCCCCTAGACGGTGTGGTGTGCATTTCTTCTGCTGTTTTTGAGCGGGTACTGCAGGCTGAGCGGTGCCGCATATGCGAGTTTTTTTTTTCCTGTGAGTGATGTTACTCCATTGATATTTTTTTTTTTTTGGCGTGAAATCTGTCATGCTCCTCGATTTTTCTTTGTGTGTAAAAGAAAGGTTTGAGCTAATTCCAGTTGGAAAAGTTTCAGTTGCTTGCTCATATTGTCCTTACAATATTCAAAGCTGAAGCAAAAGCATGGGGATTGTTGTTCTAGAAAAAAGTTTTCTTGTCTGCACTCTGCATGCTGTTCAGCTAAGCTAGGAAAACAACAACAACAACAACCACAAGAAAAAAACAGTTGCTGCTTCTCCTCCTCTTTTTACTTTCTTGTGCTTTGCCTCCCCCCTTTCCCAGGTGATTGGGTTTGGTCTACCTGTTTTTTTTTTATTATTATTATTATTTTTTTTTTGTTTGTTTGTTTTGCGTTCGGACGGCTGCCAGTTCTACCTATTTATTTTTTGGGAGTGCGGCTGCCAGGTTTACCCAGCTACCACTGAGGGCGGTATCACTTAAGTGAATGGCAGGGAACCGAGGGCGGAAGTGACAAGACAGCCATGCCGTAACTGAGGGCGGGAGCGGCTCCGTGATTGGCTGGAACATGAGGGCGGATGTGGAGTCGGGGCGAGCCTTCCATAATGGCAGAAGCACTCTGTGATTGGCTGGAAACCCAGGGCGGAACTGGCATCACGGCGAGCCTTAACTGAGGGCAGAAACACTCTGTGATTGGCTGGGAGGAACCCAGGGCGAAAGTGGCGTGACGGGTTTGCAGGTACAAAGGGGGAAAGCGGTTTTTAGGGTTAGGGTCGTAAACCTTAAAAACTTCTTCCCTAAAGCCCCAACCCTTAAAACCCTAAAGCCCTAACCCCAAAAGCCCTTACAACCCTAACCCTAAAAACCCTAAAGCCCCAACCCTAAAAGCATTATAAACCTAACCGTAAAGACCCTATAAAGCCCCAACCCTAAATGCCCTTAGAACCCTAACCATAAAAACCTTAAAGAACCCGAGAACTGCACCTCCCGGCATGCTCTGGGAACCCAACATGGCCGCTTTCCGGGCGGCCATGTTGAGAATACTGGGAATGCTGGGAACTGTAGTTCTCGGACACTGGGCATCCGGGCGGCCATGTTAGGAGTCCGGGGAATCCTGGGAGAAGTAGTTCTTCGGCACTGGGCTTCCGGGAGGCCATGTTGGGAGCCCAGAGCAGGCCGGGAGGTGTACTTCCGGGGAACCTGACTTCCTGGCGGCCATGTTGAGAATACCGGGAATGCTGGGAAATGTAGACCTCGGACACTGGGCATCTGGCCAGCGATATTGGGATTCCGGGGAGTCCTGGGAGATGTAGTTCTCCAGCAATGGGCTTCCGGGCGGCCATGTTGGGTGCCAAGAGCATGCCGGGAGGTGTAGTTCTCGGTAGAGGTTAGGGGTTTAGGGTTAGATCCGCTGTTACGGTTAGATCTGCTGTTAGGGTTAGGGGGTTAGGGTTTAGGGTTAGATCTGCCATTAGGGTTAGGGTGCCGTTAGGGTTAGAGGGTTAGGGTTAGGGTCAGTAATGCAGGCGGAGCCATGTAGGACTTCTTGGAGGTAAAGAAGCCTTCTATGTACAGGGGCCCCTAAACGCATGTGCCAAGCATGCGAGACAAATAAATGTCTGTGGCATGAAGATCACGAATGAATTCTCAGAGGTAAGCAGCTTTCCCTTTGTTTTCCCGTCCTCTCAGGAGCCCACTTTACAATGCTTATACACACTTCAGGCTCACAACACTCATTTTCTCCTATATTTAATATTCCTAGTCCCTGCCTAGCCCGGG
>NC_048893.1:204611522-204625131 GCF_011077185.1 Oxyura jamaicensis
TAGTTACTCAATATTATCTGTTAGTCAAGGAAGAAGTTGTCTGAGTCTGTAAGATATACTATCAGGAGCCAAGAAGTGAAGGATATGTGAAAACTAAGTAACGAAAGCTTGCCAGACCACCACATCTCGGGCAGGAAACAAATGGACAACAAGGACACAAATTAGCTCAGACCAATAAGGACATCGCAAACTTGCAAAATCGCTACATTCTAGGTAAAGGGTGAAAAGTATACTATGAGGAAGACATACGGCCTTTCTCCCAAAGACCCCTGCCCACAATTCTTGGAAGAATCTGTGCAAGCGCAAAGGACTGATAAGCTAATTAGCATAAGAAGCGTGAGTAGGCGGGTTTAGGTAATGAATATGTATAGACATTAATTGAATATTCATTGTTCTGCTGTATAAATGTGAAATAGGTTGTCACTTCAGGTATGCACGTTAGGCGGCAGGATCCCCTGTGCATCCAGCGCTGTCAATAAAGAATATTTTGTCACTAAGAAGAAATTTTGACTTCGTTCTTTAAATCACCCCCTTTCCAAGGACCTATGTGCTCTGCTCAGGTCCCTTCTGAGGTCCTACAGATCTTTTAAATCTGCAGAGTGTCCTTTCTGGCTTGTACCGTGTTACTAGTTTTTCCCTGCTCCTTTTGAGAATGTCTGTACCCTTTTCAGTTTTTTTTTGGACACATCTGCATAGCCTTTTGTTTTTTAGATAGTCTACTAAGGTATGTTACTTCTGCTGTGAGTTATTTTGCTACATTGAATTGCTGTTTTGTGGTTTGTAATCTGTTACATTCCTAGATTATTTCTACCTACGTAAAGAAAGGTTTCAACTAATTACAGACAAAAAAAAAAGTTTTAGTTACCTACTTGGTCATATTGTTATTTCAATAATCAGAATTGAAGCAAAAGCACAGGAATTGTTTCTTCTAGTAACATTCCACGCACCATTGAGCTAAGCCAAATCAAAAATGCAGCTGCTGCTCCTCCTGCTCTCTTTATCTCTTCCTGTACTTTGCCCCTCCTCTTTCCCAGGTGACTGGGGCAGGGTGCCGGGTGGGGCCTAATGCTATGAGCCACAGGTGTCCTATTAGAGAGCTCATTCTGCCTGAGCTGCTCTTTGGGGGTAAGTGCTTTGTTTTTCCTTCAATCAGTTGCAGTTGTTTTTTTTTTTTTTTAGGTGGGTCAGAGTCTATAAGTTGATGCCTTTCCAAGTTGGAAGAGATAAGTGCATCTATTTAAGGTAACATCTAGTAGGACCATATAAAGTAAATTAATGTATAAAGTAGTAGGTGCCTTTATTGCATGCAGCTCTTCTTCAGGTGAGTAATTGTTACAGTAACTAATATAGTATAAGTAATTCTTCTCCCCTGTTTTGTTCATTATGTTTGTAGCATGCCTTTTTTATGTGTGCGTTTGGCCTGGAGCTGTCCTGCCTGGCAATTAGTGATGGTAGCTAACGTGGTGGTCCATCAGTGCAATAATACATTGTCCTGACTCTTTTGGGAAAGACATCTGGTCTGACTCTAGGCAAATACTCAAGCTCTGGGTGAGTACTCAAGGGCAGCTGGCACAGCTTTTTTTTTTTTTTTTTTTTTTTTTTTTTTTTTCCAGCAGTAGGTGAACCTTAGGAGGAACTGGTCAAAGTAAACAGCACTTTCTGGAACTGTCAAGTTCTTGTTTGGCATCTCGGTGACTGGTTTGATCTACTTTTCAGATGTGGAGGCAAGGGAACTGCTGTTTTGAAATTATAAAATTAAAAACACAAAGTTTGACAAATATGGCAGTGCCTGTTTGCAGTCTGTTTATTGCTTTTGCCAGTGGTAGATAACACTTATAAGGAATCAGCCAAAGGAAAGAGCTCCTTCTGGAACTGTGAAGCTCTGCGTTGGCAACTCGGTGACTGGTTTGACCTACCGTCCATCTCCAGAGGAAAACAGACTGCTGTTTTAAAATTAAAAAATAAAAATAAAATAAAATCATGGTGCTGCTCTATGGCACCTGGAGGATTGCTGCTCTGCATGGCAGTTAAAAGAATGTGACTTGGAGATGGAGAGCAGCAGAGGTAAAGCAGCTGGGAAGAGAGGTATAAGTATTGCAGAGGTATTGCAGTAGTAGGCTGTGGTTATGAGGTGCCTCAGGGTGTGCTTTTCATCTTGTTTCTGCTGCTCCCTCGTGCAGCCTTAGGTGAATTCCCCATGTTGTGGAGTGGTGCAAAAAGGTGAGAGTGTTCTCAGCCCTGTCAGTTTCCTTCAAAGCTAAGGCAAGTCTTTCAAGAGAAACAGGCTGGTTGCCTGTGCTGCACTCTGCACGCTGTTGACCTAAGCCAGACCAAAAACAGGGCTGCTGTTCCTCCTGCTGTCTTTACCTCTTCTCATGCACGGCCCTTCCCATTTCCCATGTGATTAGGGTAGGGTGCTGGCTGGGGTGCAATGGTACATGAGTTGCAAGCATGCCATCAGAGAGCTCATTCTGCCTGGGCTGCTTTTTGGGGGCAAGTGCTTTGTTTTTCCTTCAGTCAGTTGCAGGGATCTTTAGGTGGGTTGGAGTCTATGGACTCCGCCAGGTCCCCCCTGCTTTGTGGGCGGCCCTGTTTGAGCTTGGATCTACTTTCCAGGTGCAGAGGCAGGTGGACTGCTCTTTTGAAATTATAAAATTAAATACGGGGTCACTTGTGGTGTTGAGGGGTGAGTGCTAATGCTGGCAGCTGACTGTTCATCTTCTGACTGTTTTCCTTTGTTCCAGCTGAAATGCAGTGTGCAATACAGGACGTCGCAACCTGAGCCACCTCAGCCGAGGTGAGCGGTGAACAGAGGTAGCAGTTATTTTTGGGGTGCGGCTGTCACTGCAGTTAATTTATTACATAAAATAGAGTAAAAATCCAGTTTGCCTTTTAGAGGTGTTTTAGGTGGCATGGGAAACATCTGCCTCAGGGGTTATGTGAATGAGTGAAGTAAAGGAGTAGATGAGAGTAACTGTCCTAGGGTGCTGTTGCTTTTGCTGCTGCGGTTGCTTTCTCTTCTGTTTATCAGGTGCCACAGGCAAGGTGGGTTGTAACATCAGTCTTTAGAATTGGAGCAAAGCTGGTCACTTGAAAGCTGCGTTGTTCCTGAGAAAGGTGTTGTAGAGGAAAAAGGTTTTCTGGCGTGGCAGTTCCTGATGGTGATCTGTTTCTGCAGGTGAAGAGGTGCCTGAAGCCCCATCCTGTGTGGGCTGAGCACGCTTGGCTGAGGATGAAGCCTGCTTTATAGCAGTTCCCAAAAGCACACTGGGGCTGAAATGCCGTGTCTGTATTTGGGTTGGGGTTGTGCCTTGGTGAGTGTGGGGATGGGTTTTAAGTCGGTGCAGCAGAGGGCCGGGATCCAGTGTCCTGTGGTGTGTTTTGACCCATCATCATAGCCTTTTTGTTTTCAGATAGTCTACTCAAGTATGTGATTTTTTCCTGCAATTGATGTTATTACACTGAATTTATTTTTTGTTGTTGTTGTTTGTTTGTTTGTTTGTTTGGTGTGTAATCTGTTATGCTCCTAGATTTTTCTTCCTATTTAAAAGAGACGTTTGAGGTAATTCCAGCTGAAAAAGTTTCAGTTACTTGCTTGGTCATATTGTCCTTTGAATATTCAAAGCTGAAGCAAAAGCATGGGGACTGTTGCTTCTAGTAACACCCCACTTCTCTTGTCTGCACTCTGCATGCTGTTGAGCTAAACCAGATTAAAAAAAAAAAAAAAAAAAAAAAAAAAAAAAAGCACAGCTGCTGCTTGTCCTGTTCTCTTTCTACTTTCTTGTGCTTTGCCCCTCCCCTTTTCCAGGTGATTGGGTTTGGGTGCCAGGCAGGGCCAAATGGTATATGAGCCCCAGGCATGCCTTCAGAGAGCTCATTCTGCCTGGGCTGCTGTTTGGGGTAAGTGCTTTGTTTTTCTTCAGTCAGTTGCAGGGTTATTTAGTCAGGTTGGAGTCTTTGGATTTCTAGATTTTCAGTGCTTGGAATTCACTTTATAGAGGGATATTCAGCAGAGGTTGCTGGCTGACTTGTTTTAGGGATGGTGGGGTACACTTCTGTTTTTGAGTTCTATTTTAATCTGTAGCTGTATCAAACCACTTGTGTAACTCTGCAGAGGACTGAAAAGAGCTTGAGTACACGCTGCAAGAGGCTTGTCCACATAGGTACAGTATTATGAAGAGACCGAGCACGGTCATATCAGAGTGTGGGTCAGAGTCTATGGACTGATGCTTTTCCAAGTGGAGACCTGTATGCAGCTCTTCTTCAGGTGAGTAATTGTTATTCCATGTTTATGGATAGGATGACAATGTTAGTTGGTGTGTTCTAGGTCCCTTATGATTCTCACAGAAGTATGGAACTTACGGTGAGTCTTTGCCTGTCTGTCAAATATTAACAAAGTTCCAACTGTGGTGTTAAATGATGGAGCAGGGTTTAGGAGAAATGTATCATCAAAGCTTCCTGTGGAAGCATGTATCTGAAAACAGCAGCAGTAAGCAGGCAAGGTGTAGTCTTTTCAGGGTTAGGAACAGTTTGTTACATTTTTGGAGGTTTTGCCTGTGGTTTTGCTGGCTGTGCAGTCATTAGACCTTGAAGTCTTCTAGATTTTAAGTGCTTGGAATTCACTTTGGAGAGGTATGTTTAGGAGGGGTTGCCAGCTACCTTGTTTTTGGGAAATCGTGAGGTACGGTTCCTTTTTTTTGGGTTGTATTTTAATCTCTAGATATATCAAGCCATTTGCGTAAGTCTCTAGGGGATTTATTCAGAGCTTCAGTACGCATCGCAAGGGGCTTGACCGCATAAGCGCGGTATTATGAAGAGAGTGAGCAAGGTCACCTTTTTCATCTGTCAAGGATAAGTCTGTGATTACCCCTGTTGGGGCTGCTGTGCATTCGTGGCCTTTTGGCATTTGTGGACCTGAGGGTGTGCATTTGTTATTCTGGCTCTGGTCTCTGTGTTTGAGTCCTCTGCAAGGGGCTGTACTGTTTGTGTGTCCATCACGGACATGACCTTCTCTTTTTGTTTCTTATACTCCAAGTCATGAGCACGGAACCTGGAACGAGGCATTAGTGTGAGTGGGTTGCAGTGTGGGCCCTGAGTTGGTCAGTGGATTTTGTTAGCTTGTTTTGCCTGTCAGGCAGGCTTTGTGACAGCAGAGTACAACTCCTGCCATGTTCCTGAGGTGTGCCAGACGTCAGCGGTTCCAGTTCCTGAAATGCTGGAGATGCTCGGAGCGCAAGGGGAGGTGGGAGCGTGATGCGTCTCTTTGGGACGTTAGGCATGCGAAGTGGTGCTACTGGGTTGGGGGACGTGGGTCCGGGGCTTCTTGGCTGTTGGGGTAGGGGAGGAAAGGAGTGGGAATAGACTGTTTTGTGGATTGTGACATTTGTCTGTTCTTTCTCCTTGGTCTAAGCCATGCGACCTTAGCTCGGCACAGTTGTGAATGGAAGCGCTAAGCCTGGATCGGGAAGGTGAGTGGACTAAAGTTGGAAAACAGGCACTGTTTTTGGTTTGGTAGTCTTTTGGCCCACCTCTGGGTGAGTCCTCTTTTCTGGGGATGAAGAAGATACTGGGAACAGTGTAGTTGGCCTCTGTGGTCCACATTGAGGATAGATTCTGATCCCTGAGAATTGAGTTCAGGGGCAAATACTGTGTGTTGGGGGGTGGTTGGCAGGGGAAGGTGGGAAGTTGTCTAGAGGTCATCTATCAAACTGCAGTAGCAGAGCAGGTCAGGTGACTACTGTTTTGTTTCTGAGGTGGGTGTTTCACTGGAAGAAGTTTGGCTGGCGTGCCACTGCGTCATGGCACTTTATTTCTGCAGATGGAGAGGAGCCTCGTGCCTGAAGCAACATCCTGGCTATCCTTTGCGTTCCTTGTTGAGGATGGAACCTGCCTCCCAGCATTCCCAAGCTAAGTTGGGGGGCAAGTGCTATGTTTGAGTCGGGGTTGTGAATGGGCGCATAGGGTGAGGGTCTGTGCTTTTAAGTCACTGCACCTGATGGGGCCTTTCAGGATGGATTGGGTCAGTCAGAGATCGTGTGAGGGGGTTTCTGTCCGGTACAGCTTGAGCACGTGCCAGGCAGGGCAGTTCCAGCTTGGTGTCTGTGTTCTGTGTTGTCTGTGCTGTGCTGTTGCTCTTGGTGCTCGTCAGGCCCTGGGGCAGCCATCCTGAGGGTATTGAACACTTGTCCTCATCGGAATAATGCTGATGCTCAATTGGAAGCTGAGCCCCTCTTGTCTTGCAGTGGGAGCTTAAAGAGCTCACTACCTCTGTGTATTTTTTTTGTATCAAATGTTTCCTCACAAGATCATCATATGTTACGTGCTCATCGTGTCTTGATATTCATCTTGTCTTGATCTCCTCATTGCCTTGTTCCGCTGGACAGATTAGATGAGCAACTTGGTAGCCACACCTAAGGTCCTAAATGCTCGTTTCATCATCGTAGGGCTGATCTGAGCACTTTGTGACTTGTAGTCGCAGCTTAAAGTGCAGGTGCGTTTCAGGTCTTGTGCATCATATTCTGTTTGAGATTGCATCTGTTTCCATCCTCGCTGTTGCGGAAGTCATGTCGGCTTCATCAGGAGCTCTTGCTTGGGAATTCATTTCCGAAGCATTTTTCTGATGGGGTTTGCAGTGCCCATCGTTCTGGTCTCTTGTCTTAAAGGCAGGCTATTTATGCCTCCATCATCCCAGGTCTGGCAGTTGCTTCCAGTTGCGGGTCGTGGCATTTGAGTCTCTCCTTGAGTCTGCTGCAGAGTACCTGTTCTGACTTGCTGTTGCTGCAGGGCTTCCCTCTGGGAGTCTCTTTTTTTTTTGGGGGGGGGCGGGGGGTGTGTGTGCTTGTGTTCTGTTTTTTGTTTGTAACATTTGTAGTGTGCCTGTGTGTTTGTTTGGCCTGGAGCTGTCCTGCCTGGCAGTTAGTGATGGTAGCTAATCTGGCAATCCGTCGGTGTAGTAATACATTGTCTGGACTGTTTTGGCAAAGACATCCAGTCGGCTGCTGGGCTCGTACTGAAGGGCAGCTGGCACAGAGTCATCTCCATAGTGTTTGGCAGAGGCGGAGGGGGAGGCTTGAGTTGCTTGCGAGCAACTGTTCGCATAGTGCTTGAATAGTGCTAGAGGAGGGGTAAGCTCGCAGATGTGGAGTGCTCTTTTTTGTTGTTTGTTTTTTCTCCTGACTTAGATAAACCTTGGGAGGAACCGGTCAAAGGAAAGAGCGCCTTCTGGAACTGTCAAGCCTTCATTTGGCAGCTCGGTGACTGGCTTGGTCTACTTGTGAGGTGCTGAGGGAAGTTGTCTGCTGTTCCGAAACGATGAAAATAAAAAATGGGGTCTGTTGTGTTGTTGAGGGATGGGTGCTAATGCTGGCAGCTGAATGATTATCTTCTGACTATGTTTTGGTGTGTTGAAGCTGAAAGGCAGCCTGCAACCTAGGACGTCATCACAGCCAGAGCAGCCTCTGGTAAGGTGAGTGATAAAGCAGTTACTTTTGAGTTGCGGTTCTCAGTGTCATTTTGAGTGTCCCCTCTTTCTCTTCTCGAGGTGTTGTAGCTGGCTTAAGAGGGCAGATGGAAGCATCTGCCTCGGGCAGGTGAGCGGGCAGAGGTAAGGCAGCAGATGAGAGTAACTATCGTAGCTGTGCTGTGGCTTTGCATTCTGCCTCGGCCTGTGCTTTTCTTTTTCTTTCACAGGTGTCTCGCACAGACTCAAAGGAGCAAACTGCATTCTGAAGAGCTGTGTAAGAAGGGGGCTGGTCATGAGCTTGGTTGGAGTGAAATGGCTAAGGAGTGTGAGGTGACTATGAAAGGTCTTTGCCTTGCTTTGCAGGTGCCATGGCTAGCAGTCCACAGAAGTGGCTGATGATTTGAGATAAGACCGGAGAGCGGCAAGGAGCGGCACGTGCAGTTATGCCTTCCAAGCACTGCGGCTGCTCTGTTCTGATTATCAGGTGCCACAGGCAAGATGGGTTGTAACATCAGTCTTTAGAATTGGAGCAAAGCAGGTCACTTGAATGCTGTGTTGTTCCTGAGAAAGGTGTAGAGAAAAAAGGTGGGCTGGTGTGGCAGTTCCTGATGTCAGTCTTCCTCCGTAGGTGAAGAGGTGCCTGAAGCCGTGTCTCATGTGGGCTGAGGACGCCTCACTGAGGATGAAGCCTGCTTTCCAGCAGGTCCCAAAGCTGTGTTGGGGCTGAAATGCTGTGTCTGTATTTGGGTTGGGGTTGTGCCTTGGTGAGTGTGGGGATGGGTTTTAAGTCGGTGCAGCAGATATGTATATAAATGAAATTCACATAAGTGATATATGATGAAGTATTGTGAATCCTTGAACTTCTAGCCTACATTAGCTAATATGTATGGAGTTGCATGAAACATTGAGAAGCAGCTTCTAATAAGCAGGTTTTTGTTGTCATTAACTCAGCCCATGCCTTTGCCATACGTAAAGATCAAGACAAACTACCTTTTTACACAGGAACTGCTGTGGGTGCACAGAAAGTCCTAGAGGACAGCTAGGGCTGTATTTTGGTTCCCAAAGTGTTTTTACCGGAAGTCCAACTGATTTATATTGGCCGAGCCTCTTTATAGGGTCCCTGTGTGGTTGCAGAGCCTAGCCACGGTGTTTCCACTGCGCTCTATGCTCCATCCTCTTCTTTAGAGTCAGCACACCAGCTTCCCCTTGTGCAATAGCATCTAAGGCTGGAGTCCTAGGGAATGCTTAGGTAGCACAGCTACCCTCCACCCTAAAAGCTTCTTCATTGCTGTACGTTTTCTTTAAAAGGTGAATATTAGTTTAATTTGCCTAGTTACTTCAGGCAGTTACTCCACAACTACCAAAAGCGATAGTGAGAAGCCTGCTTCCAGCATCCGTTCCCCACCTCGGGATGGACAGACGGACGCCACTCGATGCCTTGCCCGCCAGGGGAAAGGGAGAACTACTGGGCAGGGAACCCCACCGCAGCCCCCCTCCTGGGAGTCCTGCAGAGCAGTTTAATAAAGTTTGCTTTCTGACCTGCACCCGTTTCGGTGGTTGCGGTGCCGGGAAGTGGCTGTCATGATGTGTGCGGGTGCAGGTTCTGTAGCAGGGTGGGTGTGGAGGGGGCAGGGGCTGGGGGCAGGTTGTTCCCGTGTCAGTTGGCTGCTGGATGTGGATGGCCCATCGGAGGGTGGGGGCAGCCCTGCCGGGTGGTGGGGTGGCTGCCTATCGTGGGACAGGGGGTTTAGCCCTGTGCTGTCTTTGCTCCTTGGGCTGGGGGGGGGGGGGGAGGGAGGGGCTGCTCTGTGTGGCCAGGTCTGCTTGTGGAGACACAAGTGGTTGGGGGGGCGCTGGGAGTTCCTGGCAGGACCCCCAGGTCAGGGGAGGGATTCAGGGAGGCTGGGTCCCGCGGGATTTGCAGCCAGGGCAGGAAAAGCCCAGGCAGGGATTTCAGGTGCTGGCAGGCACGGTTCTGTGGGCACTGGGCTGCAGGTCGGGAAGCCCGGGGCTGGCTTTGCAGTGTCTGCAGTGTCAAGCTGCCATGAGAACCTGGTCCCGCAGCAAGCTGAGAGTTGTGGTCTTTGGGCTCTGAGCTTTCCGTTGGCCACGTTGGGTTAGTTATTATCATCTCCCTGCCTTATTTGTCCTGGTAAAAAATGTAGTGTTTCTGCTTGCCTCTGCTCAGCTTCCCAGCCAAAAAAAGCACGTTGCTCAAGGCAGTTACTTCCTCCCCAAGACGGCATGGGGTGCAAATTTCTGCTCTTCCCATTTGTGCTTTTTCTGGGAAAACGGTTTGGGAAGCCATGCCTGCCATTCTAGGGACGGCACCTGCTTGTGAAAAGTGGCTACTGCAGGCTGAATGGTGCTGCGCATATGCGTTTTTCTTTTTTCTTTCTTTTTATTTCCTACAAGTGACATTATTACATTGATTTGTTATTTTGTCATGTAATCTGTTACGCTCCTAGATTTTTCTTCCTCTGTAAAAGAAAGGTTTGAGCTAATTCCAGGTGAAAAAGTTTCAGTTAATTGCTTGCTCATATTGTCCTTTGAATATTCAAAGCTGAAGCAAAAGCCTGGGGATTGTTGCTTCTCGAAACAGCCCAGTTCTCTTGTCTGCACTCTGTATGCTGTTGAGCCAAGCAGGGAAAAAACAAAACCAAAACAAAACAAAAGAAATGAGGGGAAAAAAAAAAAAAAAAAAAAAAAAAAGGCAGCCTAGCTGCTGCTTGTCCTGTTCTCTTTCTATTTTCTTGTGCTTTGCCCCTCCCCTTTCCCAGGTGATTGGGTTTGGGTGCTGAGCGGCACCAAATGGTATATGAGCTCCAGGCATGCCTTCAGAGAGCTCATTCTGCCTGGGCAGCTCTTTGGGGTAAGTGCTTTGTTTTTCCTTCAGTCAGTAGCAGGGTTATTTAGGTGGGTTAGAGTCTATGGTGTGTTTCCAAGTAGACACTGTAACGCGCTTCTTTTGGAGGTAACATCTAGTGGGATCCGTTAGAGAAAAACCAATCCATATAGTAGTAGGTGCCTTTATTGCATGCAGCTCAGCATGCAGGTGAGTAATTGTTATAGCATATTTATGGATAGGGTGACAATGTTACTCTGTGTATTTGCTTTGTGGCATACAGGGCTGCAAGGTACTGAGGGGGGGAAGCAGTTCTTAGGGCTAGGGTTGTAATCCTAAAACCTAAACCCCTAACCCTAAAAACCCTTGCAACCCTAACCCTAAAAGCCTTACAACCCTAAAAAGCCTAAAGCCCCAACCCTAAAAACCTTAAAAATCCTTAGAAACCTAAAAAGCCTAAAGCCCCAACCCTAAAAACATTTAAAAACCTAACCCTAAAAACCCAACCCTAAAAACTCTGAAAATCCTAAAAATCTTAAAACCCTAAAAAGCCCCGATCCTAAAAACCTAAAAAAAAAAACAACCCTAAAAACTCCAAAACACTAACCCTAAAAAACCCTCACATCCCTAACCTGCAAGACCTCACAGACCTAAAAACCCCAAAACCCTAAACCTAAAAAGCCTTACAACCCTAACCCTAAAAGCCCTAAAGGCCCAACCCTAAAAACCTTAAAAAGCCTTACAACCCTAAAAAACCTAAAACCGCAACCCTAAGAACGTTAAAAAAACCTACCCCTACAAAAAATAAAAGCCCTAACCCTAAAAACCCATACAACCGTAACACTAAAAAAACAAAAAGCCCAAACTCTAAAACCCTAAAAAGCCCCAACCCTAAAAACCCAAAAAAACCCTAACAGTAAAAAACCAAAGCCCTTACACTAAAACCCCTAAAGCCTTAACCGTAAAAAGCCCTCACTGCTCTAACCATAAAGGCCTTCAGAGCCCTAAAAACCCTTACAACCCTAATGCTAAAAACCCGAAAGCCCCAACCCTAAAAACATTAAAATCCTAACCCTAAGATACTAAAGCCCCAACACTACAAACCCTAAAGCCCTAACCCTAAAACCCCTAAAACCCTAAACCTAAAAAGCCTTACAACCCTAACCCTAAAAGCCCTAAAGCCCCAACTGTAAAACCTTAAAAAGCCTTACAACCCTAAAAAGCCTAAAGCCCCCAACCCTAAAAACATTAAAAACGTAACGCTAAAAACCCTTACAACCCTAAAAACTCTTAAAATCCTAACCCTAAAAACCCTAAAGCCCCAGTCCAAAAAAAACTAAAGACCTAAGAAGCCTGAAGCCCTAACCCAAAAAACCTTACAATCCTAATCCTAAAAACCCTAAAGCTCTAACCCTAAAAAAAACTTACAGCCCTTACCCTAAAAACCCTAAAGTCCGAGCCATAAAAAAATAAAAAACCGTAATCCTAAAAACCCATAAGCCCCAACCCTAAAAACCCAAAGACCTAATGCTAAACACCCTAACCCCAACCCTAAAAGCCTTCAAACCCCAACCTAAAAATCCTAAAGCCCAACCCTAAAAACCCTAACAACCCTTAAAACCCTCACAGCCCCCACCTTAAAAGCCCTTACCACCTTAATCCTAAAAGCCCTTACAACCTTAACTCTAAAAGCTCTAAACCCTAACCTTAAAAACCCTAACCCTAAAAAGCTTAAGAATCCTAACCCTTAAAACCCTAACCCTAAAAACTCTAAAACCCCTAACCCTTTAAAACCCTCACAACCCTAAGCCCCAATCCTAAAAACCCTAAAGTCCTAGGCTTAAAAACCCCAGCCGTTAGTACCCTAAATCACCAACCCTAGAAACTGTAACTGTAAAAACCCTAAAGAACTGGGAGAACTACACCTCCCGGCATGCTTTTGGACATCCAACATGGCGTCCCGGAACCCCAGTGCCGGAGAACTACGTTTCCCAGGATTCCCCGTACTCCAAACATGGCCGCCCGGATGTGTGGAATCCGTGGACCACATTTCCCAGCATTCTGCGTATTGTCAACATGGCCGCCCGGAAATCTGGTTGTCGAGAAGTACACCTCCCGGCATGCGCTGGACATCCAAGATGGCTTCGCGGATATCCTGTTCCGCAAGGTACACCTCCCGGCATGCTCTGGGCATCCAACATGGCCTCCCGGCAGCCCACTGCCGGAGAACTACATTTCCCATGAGCGACCGGAAACCCAACATGGCCGCCCCGGATGTCCAGAGTCCGTGGACTACATTTCCCATCATTCGCGGTATTCTCAACATGGCGTCCCGCATGTCGGCTATGATGGCTGCCGTCGCATTTAAGTGAGTAATTGTTATAGCATATTTATGGATAGGATGACAATGTTAGTCGGTGTATTTGCTTTGTGGCGTGTGAGCGAAAGTGGCGTGCAGGGCTGGAAGGTACTGAGGGGGGAAGCAGTTCTTAGGGTTAGGGCTGTAATCCTAAAACCTAAAGCCCCAACCGTAAAAACCCTTGCAACCCTAACCTAAAGAACCCAAAAGCCCCAACCCTAAAAAGTCTTAAAGCCCCAACCCTAAAAACCTTAAAGCCCTAACCCTAAAACCGCTTAAATGTCCAACCCTAAAAACCCTAAAGGCCCTAACCCTCAAAACCCTTACAATCCTCACCCTAAAAACTATAAAAACCTAACAGTAAAAACCAATCCTAAAAAGCGTTAACATCCAAACCCTAAAAACTGTAAAGTCCCAGACCTAAAAATTCTAAAGCCCTAACCCTAAAAACCTTAAAACCCTTACAACCCTAAAAAGCCTAAAGCCCCAACCCTAAAAATGTCAAAAAATCCTACTCCTACAAAAAATTAAAGCCCTAACCAAAATAAACCTTAGAACCGTAACCCTAAAAAACCCCAAAGCCCAAACTCTAAAACATCAAAAAAGCCCCAACCCTAAAAACCTAAAAAACCCTAACAGAAAAAAACCAAAGCCCCAACCCTATAAACTCCAAAACTCTAACCTTAAAAACATAAAAAAACCTAGCCCTAAAACCCCAACCCTAAAAACCCTTACAACCCTAACCCTAAAAACCCTAAAGCCCCAGTCCCAAAAACCTTATAGTCCTAACACTAAAACCCCTAAAACCCTACCCCTAAAAAGCCTTACAAGCCTAACCCTGAAAGCCCTAAAGCCCCAACCCTAAAAACCTTGAAAAGCCTTACAACCCTAAAAAGCCTAAAGCCCCACGCTAAAAATGTTAAAAACCCTACCCCTACAAACA
>NW_023302781.1:0-1328 GCF_011077185.1 Oxyura jamaicensis
CGACGCCACCTAAGCCCCGGGTCCCAGGGAGAAGCTCCCTCTGAAGGAGCCCGGGCTACTGCCTGTCAGCAAAGAAGGTGGAAGGAGAAGCCACCCTGTGTCTGATCACGAGCACCTCCTCTCCCCCATGCCTTTCACTTTTGTCTGCACTCTTCATTCTTTCTTGCTCCCCATGGCAGAGCACTGACAGTTCCTGAGCTCTGCAGAGGCATTTGGATTTCTCTCCCATTCCTCTCCGCAGCTCTGTGGGACCAGGACTGGAGGGAGCACTGAGCTATGCCTCATATCCCCATCACAGTGATCACTGCAGCAGCCTGAGCACTTCCAGCTCTCAAATGTGTGTTGTGACTGGCCTGGCTGGAGTGGGCAAATGCACAGGACTCTAAGCATCTCTTGTCTCTGCAGTCCCTCTGTGGAGGGAACGGGTCTGGGGAAAGCAGCCAGGGAAGGGGGTTCTAGCTTGCCTTGTTTCCTGCCCCTTCTGATCCCAGGATGAGAGAGAGAGTGTGGGGCAGCTGGGACTCCATCCCACTGTCCTTTGTGGATTTCAGAAACGTTCCCCACTCTGATACAGAGATTAAGAGAAACTCACTGCAATGTGATTCACTGTGTCATGCAGGAGAGCAGCTGGAAGCTATGGGCATTGTTTTGCTCCTCAGAGAAATGATGGGGGAGGACCTTCACTGCAAAGCCCATGAGAGACCTAAGCAGACAAAACACCTGAGCTGTTGTTGTGTCCTTCCTGGTCCTGCTTCTTATTGACATTAATTGCTGTGCTCACAGTACTCCAAAGCGAAAAAGAGACCTCACACCTCCAGGAAACAAACAAACAAAAACCAAACCAAACCAAAACAACACTATTTTGTGTCAGCTGTGGGACAATGCAATGGACTTCTGTGTCTCTTTGAAACTTCATTCTTCCAGTTCTCAAGGACTTCACAAAGAGAAGGGGAATTCTCAGCATTCTACTGCCAGGCACCCACTCAGACTCCACATGAAACCTCAGCATATTCCTCTCTCTCTGTCCACTGCCTTCCACCCCTGCTCCCCTCCCATTTCTGCAGGGTTTCTAGTTCCCTGTAATTGCATGCGTCATTCCCCAGTGTTCTCAGCCAGCCAATCCTTTCTCACATTTCATGCTCTCTCATTGCTCTGCCCAGCCCCCATGTGTCTCATCCTCCTTTAGTACTTTCTTTGCACATACCTCTGAGCAGCTACAAAAGCCAGGTGCCTGAAAGGAACAGGAAGGACAGGTGTTTTCACATGGTTTCACGCTGTTTCTTTGTGGCCCTGCTGGCCCCGCTGGGTAAGTGAACTCAACAACCCCC
>NW_023302782.1:0-14360 GCF_011077185.1 Oxyura jamaicensis
GGCTCCGGAGCGAGCGGGGCGGCGCGGAGCCTACTCCCGGGGCCGCCGCCGGTGCCGCCGCCGGGGTGGGCGCGATGGGCGCGATGGGCGCGGGGCGGCTTTGACGGCGGGTCCGGCGGCGCCATGGACCCGCGGCGCCTCAACGAGTCCCTGCAGGAGCTGCTCTGCCGCCCCGGGAACGGCACCGGCACGGACACCGGCACGGACACCGGCACCGGCTCCGGCTCCGCCTGGAACAGCTCCGCCTGCGACCTCCTCCGCAGGGGCCTCCGCGGGCCCCCGGCGCCCAAAGGTGAGACCGCGGCGGGGTGGGACGGGACGGGACCCGGCAGCCGCTCCGTCCCGCCGTGCGCCCCATCACTTGTCCGGCGCAACCCGGCGCGCCCGCGGCTCCCCCGTGTGCCCCAGCGCCGCCGGCCCCGGTGCCCGGTGCCCAGCACCCGGCAGCCCTGGAGCGCGGCTCGGGGCCGGGCTGTGCCCGCGCGGGGGCAGCGAAGGTGGCGGGCGGAGACGGGAGCGTAGCCCCGGGGCGCGCAACCCCCGCCCCGGTGCTTCGGCCCCGTTGCCCGTCGCTGGCTGCGCGGCCGGGGCTCGCTCAGCTCCCGGCGCGAAGCCGCCGCGGTCACGTCTGAGCGCGGCCGGGGAGCGGGAGGCTCGGGGCTGCCAGCGCCCGGCCCCGGGGAGCGTCAGCACCGCCGCGACTCCGGCGCCCGCCCGCCCGCTGCCCTGGTGCTGGAGCCCAGCCTGGGTGGCGTCGTGCCCGCCGAACGGCGCTGGGGAGGGAGAGCGCCCGGGCATCCTGGCACCGCGTCCGCTGCAGTGATGGCCGCGGGGACGTCCCGGCTCTGCCCACCAGACGCTTGCTAAGGCTGGTGAGAGCCCGGGCGCTTGTCTCCGTCTGCGGCCACACTGCCCTCCCCATGCCCGGTGTGCCCAGACGCGCACTTGGCCGCCTGTGACCCTGCTGCTCCGCAGACCTGGACCTGACAGTGCGCGTCCTGCTGTACGCACTGATCTTTGTGCTGAGCATCTGCGGGAACGCCCTGGTCGTGGCCGTGCTGCTCCTGAACCGCCGCCTGCGCACCGTCACCAACTCCTTCCTGCTGTCCCTGGCACTCAGTGACCTGATGCTGGCACTCTGCTGCATGCCCTTCACCCTCATCCCCAATCTCATGGGCACCTTCGTCTTCGGGGAGGCTGTCTGCAAGCTCATGGCCTACCTCATGGGTACGGTGGGTGGGGGGCCGGGGGGCTGTGCCATGCTGTGCTGTGGGCACTGACCCTCGCTGCCCACAGGCGTCTCCGTGTCGGTCTCCACCTTCAGCCTGGTGGCCATTGCCATCGAGCGGTACAGCGCTATCTGCAACCCACTGCAATCCCGCGTGTGGCAGACACGCTCGCACGCCTGCCGGGTCATCGCCAGCACCTGGCTCTTCTCGGCACTGCTCATGCTGCCCTACGCCATCTACAGCACCACGCGGGCCGTGCCCGCCCGCGGTGCCCGCCCAGCCCTCAGCCAGTGCACGCACGACTGGCCCAGCGAGCACGTCCGGCAGGCCTGGTGAGCTGGCCCCAGCCCCGTGCCGTGCACTCCTGCACCCAGCACACCTGCTGCGGCAGGGCTGGGCGAGGGGCTGCCATGCAACAGGTGCTGCACCTTCCAGGTATGTTCTGCTGCTTCTCATCCTCTTCTTCATCCCGGGTGTGGTGATGATTGTGGCTTACGGGCTCATCTCTCGTGAGCTCTATCGAGGGATCCGCTTTGAGTTGGACATCAAGGGGGAGGCTGCAGGTGAGGGGATGGGGAGCTGGGGACCTGCACAGTTCTGCGGGGCACAGCTCCGTTCAACATCTCCTGCCTGGGGCAAGCAGCAGGGCTGAGCCCCCAGAGCTGCATCCCCTCCTGACACCTGTTGCACCGGGCAGGCTGTGCTGCTCCATGGCTGGTGCTGCATGGGTCCGGGTGGTGCCATGGGGCTGTGGACGTGACCATGTCACACTCCCCCCCCCACAGCCCAGCACAATGGTGGTGCAGAGCCGGCACCTGCCTGCGATGAAGGGGATGGCTGCTACCTGCAGCTCTCCCGGCCAGGCGGTGCGCTGGAGCTGCGTGCACTGGGCACAGCGGGTGCACAGCAGGACCGGGCACGCATCAACAGTTCAGAGGCAAAGCTGGTGGCCAAGCGGCGTGTGATCCGCATGCTGGTGGTCATCGTGGCCATGTTCTTCCTCTGCTGGCTGCCCATCTTCACTGCCAACACCTGGCGTGCCTTTGCACCGCGGGCAGCCCAGCGCGCACTTTCGGGGACACCCATCTCCTTCATCCACCTCCTCTCCTACACCTCCGCCTGTGCCAACCCCCTCATCTACTGCTTCATGAACCGCCGCTTCCGCAAGGCCTTCCTGGGCACCTGCACTGGCTGCCGCCGTGCCTGCCCACGCCGCCCGCTCGATGAGGACATGGCCAACGTCAACGCCTCGCTCTCCAAGTTCAGCTACACCACTGTCAGCAGCCTCGGGCCCCCCTGAGCCCGGCACCACACCCCTCTGCCCCCACCACCTCTCCCTCGTGTCCTGACGCAGCTACCTGTGCTTCCGCGTCTCCTCTACACCTCCAGCCTCAGTGGCACCCCCGAGGCTCCGTGCGCCTCCCCCCACCTGCCCCGGGGCATCTCCCGTGCCTGCGGGCTCCGCGCTGCGGCCCCGGGCTGAGCAGGGCGGCGGCGGCCCCCGCGCTCCCGTCGCCCCGCCCGTGGGGCCGGAGGCGGGGGGGGTGGGGGGAAGCCCCCAGCCCAGCCCGGGCCCTCCCCGCTCGCTCCCCGCGGGCTGCGGCCGCAATAAAGCCTTTGCCTGGTGCCACGCGCTCCGCTTCTTCCCCCCTTCTCCGCCCGGCGCCGGGCAGCGCGGAGCACGGAGCCGGGCAGGGCGCGGCAGCGCCGGGAGCCCCGGGCCCAGCCCTCGGTGGGTCCGCGCCCGGGGCTCGGACGGCCCCGAGTGGGGGGAGCCTCGCGGGAGCAGGGGGGCAGCGCCCGCAGGCTCCGTACTGGCACCGGGACGGGGACGGCCCCGAGCGGCTCGGCTCGGCTCGGCTGGGTCAGTCCCAGAGCCCCGGGTCCTGCCCGGCCCCGGCTCCGTCCGCAGCTCACACCCCCGCGTGGGCGCGTGCACACTCGTGTGCGTGCATGCACACGCAGCTGCTCGGGTGTGCACAGCCATGCATGCCCGGGCACTCAGCCCTGCACACCTCTGCACGCGCACACACACCTGTGCCAGCACACGCGCACGCAGCCGCGCCCCCGGACACAAGCGCAGCCCCTTGCACCCAGCAGCGGATCCCGTGGGCAGCAGCGCGGGACCCACGGGGGTGGGGAGGGAGAGGTCCCCGTAGGCATCAGGACGGGGTCTCCGCGGGCTGCGGGTGACCCCACATCCTGCAGTGCCCCAGGGGGCTCCATCTCCTGTAGCCCCCCCCCCATTCTCTCCATGACTCCATCTCCCACTCTGACCCGCGGGGCTCCGTGTCCCGTACCCCCCCGTTTCTCCCATGCCCCCAGGTCCCGCAGCACCACAGGAGGGCTCCTCCTGGCCGTGACCTCACAGGACTCCGTCTCCAGGACGCCCAGCAGGGCCCCCATCTCCCCGCAGCACGCCCTCCCCGGCGCTGCCCTCCCGGCCTCCACCCGGTGCGACCCGTCCCTGGCCGAGACCCCGGGACTCCCCCTCCGGCCGTGCCCGCGACCCCGCGGGACTACAGCTCCCGTCGTGCTCCGCGGGGCGCCCCGCCCCCCACGTGCCCCGCTCCCCGCTCCCTCGCCTTGGCCCCGCCCCGGCCCCTCCTGGCCCCGCCCCGCTCGGAGCCGTCCCGGCCATGGCGGCGCGGGCGGTGGGCGCGGGCCGGGTCCCGCCGCTGGCCCTGGCCCTGGCCCTGGCGCTGCCGCTGTCGGTGGCGCTGTCACCGCCCGGCGCCGCGCTGCTGGAGGCGGCGGGGCCGCGCTGGGGCTGGCGCAACCTGACGTGCCCGGGCTGCCGGCTGCTCTTCGGGGCGCTCGACCTGGCGCTGCAGGTGCCGGCGGGCACCGGGACGGGGGGCACGGGGGGGGCAGGGGAGGGGACCGGAGGGGAGGGGACCGGGACGGGACGGGACGGGAGGGGAGGGCACTGGGACGGGGGGGGACGACGGGGGGGAGGGGAAGAGACGGGACTGGAGGGCACCGGGACGGGGGGGGAAGGGACGGGACGGGACGGGACGGGACGGGACGGGACGGGACGGGAAGGCAGCGGCATGGGGACAGGGCCGGGGGCGGGATGAGGCCGAGGCAGGGGCTGGACGGGAACAGGCAGAGCGGGGCCAGCGAGGTCGGGGCCGGGGCCGGGAGGGCACAGGGATGGGAGCCGCGAGGCCCGGGACAGGGCTGGAGCCTCGTGACAGCCGCTGTTGGGACGGGACGTGCCTTGTGGTGGGTCACGGGATGGGGACGGGACGGGGACAGCTGGGGACGGGGACGGGTGCTGGGGCCCGGAAGGGGAAGGGGAACCCGGCCGAGGCCGCCCGCTTCCCCCGGGGCCGGGTGCGGCAGAGCGAGGAACAGCGCGTCCCCATCTCCCACCACAGCTGGAGCCCAACGTGGCGCGGGTGGGGCGCGTCGCGGCGGGCCTGTGCCAGGAGCTGCGGCTGGCGCGCCCCGAGATCTGCCGGCAGGCTGTGCAGCTCTTCCAGCACGATGTGGTGGCCGCCTGGGCCCGCTCCGTGCTGCGGCCCGGCGAGGCCTGCGGGCTGCTGCTGGGCCCACGTTGCGGCCACTGGGACATCTTCAGTGCCTGGAACGTCTCCCTGCCCACCGCCCCCAAGCCGCCGGTGCGGCCCCCGGTGCCCCCGCCGCCCGGCGCGCCCAGTGCCCGCGTCCTCTTCCTCACCGACCTGCACTGGGACCGGCTCTACACCCCGGGCAGTGATCCTGCCTGCCCCGACCCGCTCTGCTGCCGCGGCGCCGCCCGCCCTGGCCCTGGCGGCGCTGGCTTTTGGGGCGAGTACAGCAAATGCGACCTGCCGCTGCACACCATCGCCGCGTTGCTGGCCCAGCTGCACCACACTGGCCCCTTCGCCGCCGTGTACTGGACAGGTGACATCCCGGCACACAACGTCTGGCAGCAGCGCCGCGAGGACCAGCTGCTGGCCCTGCACACCATCACCGCGCTGTTGCGCCAGCACCTGGGCACCCTGCCCGTCTACCCGGCCGTGGGCAACCACGAGGCCACCCCCGTCAATGCCTTTCCCCCACCCTACGTGCACGGCAACCAGTCCTCGGCATGGCTGTACGACGCGATGGCTGAGGCCTGGCAGGGCTGGCTGCCCCCACCGGCGCTGCAGACCCTCCGGTGGGGCGGCTGCACAGGGAGCGAGGGGCTGGGGGGGCTCCAGGCTGCGAGGACTGGGGAGACTCTGGGCTGGCTGCGGGACACAGGGGCAAGGAACTTGCAGGGCACAGGGGGGCTCCTGGTGGGAGGGGGCTTGGACAGGCTGGGGAGGGTGCTGCAGACCAGGGGCACACAGGTGCCTGGGGCAGGGGCACTGGTGCTTGGAGCAGACGTGAGGGGAGGAAGGAGGGGGTCTGAGGTACTGTGGGCTGGTGGGGGACGTGTGCCAGACACGTGGGGATAGCACAGCCACAGGCAGTCAGCACTGACACCCCCCCTTCCCTGCAGAGCCGCTGGCTTCTACACGGTGCAGGTATGGCCCGGGCTGCGCCTCGTCTCGCTCAACATGAACTTCTGCTCCCAGGCCAACTTCTGGCTGCTCATCAACTCCACCGACCCTGCAGGGCAGCTGCAGTGGCTCGTGGGCATTCTGGAGGCCGCTGAGCAGCAGGGGGAGAAGGTGGGCATTGGCAGGGTGGGGGGTCCCAGGGCCCCGCTACCCCTGCGCACCCCGCACCAGCCCCCCCTCTCCTGGCTGCTGCCCCTAGGTGCACATCATCGGGCACATCCCTCCAGCCCACTGCCTGCGGAGCTGGAGCTGGAACTACTACCGCATCGTCAACAGGTCAGCCTGCGACGGGCCGGGTCTGTGCCGGGGCCCTGCTGCACCCGATGCCATCCAAGGGCAGGAGGCCAAGGGCGAGGGCTGGGTGGGAGCTGGTGCCAGCGGGTGCCGTGGGCGCAGCAGCAGCCAGGCTGTTGCAACGAGTCACGGGAGCAGCAGTGCGGGGTGGGACCAGCCCCGGGCAGCGCCGCGGGGCAGGGGACGGGGCCTGGTGCTGGCTGCCCTCACCGCTGCTGCCCCACGCACAGGTTTGAAGGCACCATCGCAGCGCAGTTCTTCGGGCACACACACGTAGATGAGTTTGAGATGTTCTACGATGAGGAGACCCTGACGCGCCCTGTCTCTGTGGCCTTTGTGGCACCCAGCGTCACCACCTACATCAACCTCAACCCCGGTGAGCCCTCCCCAGCCCCCCCCCCCCCCCCCTCCCCTCCCCTCCCCCTGCTCTGGCTGCAGTGCTGCCCCACAAACCCTGACTGCTGCCCCCAGGCTACCGTGTGTATGAGGTGGACGGTGCCTACAACGGCAGCTCCCACGCCGTGCTGGACCACGAGACATTCATCCTCAACCTCACTGAGGCCAACATGCCTGGGGCAGAGCCGCACTGGCAGCGCCTCTACCGTGCCCGTGAGGCCTACGGGATGGCCACTGCCTTCCCCACCGACTGGGACTTGCTCATCCGCCGCTTCCAGGACGACGAGCGCCTCTTCCAGCGGTTCTGGTACCACTTCCACAAGGGCCACCCACCCCGCGAGCCCTGCCTGGAGGCCTGCAAGGCGGCCCTGCTCTGTGCGCTGCGCACCGGCCGCTCAGCTGACCCCAGCCTGTGCCGGGTGCTGCGCCCAGTCCGGCCTTTCCGGCAGATCCTGCAGCTCTGGCGGCAGCGGCAGCTCTGCTGAGCCCGGGGCTGGCAGCGGCGCCAGGGGACACGTGGGGATGGGGACAGATACTCACCCACTCTGTGGGGTGGGAAGGGGCCCCATCCTGGCTACACGGGGCCACTTAGCCCTGCACTCCCACTGGTGGCAGCCCCCAGCTGGCTGCATAATAAAGGTTGGTGACGGAGAGAGCCGACTGCTGGCCCTGGGGCGGGCCAGGAACCTCATTCCAGCAGTGCGGAGCCGGGGGATGCTGCAGGGAAGGGGCTGGGCCGGGCTGGTGGAATGGGTTTATTAATTATTTAGTACAACACAGATCTTTGTTACAGCAGGAGGGGCGGCTCCGGAGCTGGGCAGCCCCAACAGGGCCCCCGCACTGCAGGTTAGACCGCATGCATTGGGCAGGCAGCCTGTGCCCTGGCTGGGCAGCACCCATCCCAGGAGGCGGCGAGGCCGCCTTGTGCACGGGACAGGGCCCCGGGCCCGGCCCTGCCACGCTGTGGGCACGCACGAGCACAGGGACCCACACGTGGGACGCAGCTGCCACCCACCCGGGGACACTCACACACACACACGTGCCCCAGCGCAGGCATGCGCCCCACAGCACCCGGTGCAGCTGCCCCGTCCCAGTCCCGTCCTGGTTGCAGCAGGCAGGAGCATGGGGCGGGCAAGGGTCTGGTCACTCCCCTCTGCTCTGATCAGGGTGTCTGTGCCCCCAGGCGCTTGGGCTTCAGGCTGCCCAGCAGGGTCTGCACGCCCTTGCGGACGGTGGAGCCCACCCGGCGGGCCACTGAGTCAGCAGGCGGCGCGGGCAGGCAGGAGCTGGAGGCCTGGGGCCGGGCATCCAAGCACTTCTGGTAGCGCAGCTGGGGACAGGGGGTGAGCGGGGCCGCGGGGGTGCAGCGGGGGGGCGCGGGGCCAAGGACACTCACCATGCAGGCAGCCTGCAGCGCCTCGCTCAGCCCTGCCGCGTTGGGCTCACACCAGATCATGTGGCAGCGGAAGGCGCCCGGGGCGCTGGCCATGATGAAGGCGAAGGAGCGGACGTCCCGGCCCACGCCCATGAAGGAGAGGAACCGCACGCGGCACTCGCACAGCACCGCCTCCGTCTGCAGGCACAGCACCGGGCTCAGCACCAGGATGGGGAAAGGGGTGGGGACGGGGATGGGGACGGGGATGGGGCTGCCGCACCTGCTCGTGGGTGATGGTGAGCGTGGCAGGTGCCACGTTGACCACGATGGGAGTCCAGTGCTCTTTGCTGCTGGTGGCCAGCGCCGCCTCCAGCGCTGCGTTGATGATGTCCATGCCTGGGACAGGCAGGTGGGGGCTCGGGGCGGGCGGGGGGGGAGAGGGCCCCATTCCTGGTGTGGGGCACACCCTAACACCAGCCTCCCTCCATGACCCCCAGGCTCACCCACGGGCTTTGTGACAGGTACGCAGCCCAGGTAGCAGACCGGGAACTTCTGCACCACCTCACTCTTGGGCACCGGGAACTCCACTGCGGGCACGGAGCAGGGTCACCGCGCACGCCCCGAGTGTTCCCCCTGCACCAGCTGCACCCAACAGCCCCACGGCCTGCCGCCATGCACAGCCTGCTGCCACCCTGCCTGCCCTGTGCACCCACCCACACGGCCCCCGCACTCCTGTGGCACTGCCACTGTGCAGCCCCCAGCCCCTCTGCATGCAGGGGCTGGACATGGTCAGTCCCCAGGTGCCTGCGCCCCTCCCCAAGCCCCTGCCATACCCTGGAAGGGGATCTCCACCATCCTGGAAGAGTCCATGGAGAGGCCGTTAGCCAGCGCCCGGGCGCTTCGCCTCTCCACCATGATCTGGGGAGAGCAGGGGGGCCATGGCCCCCCCCAGTCTGTCACAATGCAGCCCCCAACCTCTGCCCCGGCACAGGCAGCCTGGGGACAGAGGGGTGGCGGGGAGCACCCGGGGCAGCCCTGGGCTCACCTGGGAGCAGACCTCATGCAGGCTGGTGGCGATGTCCTTGGCGGGGCTCTCGCAGCGGAAGACATGGCACTTGAGCATCTGCGTCAGCTGGTCCCGGGCCACATAGGCGAAGTCCCTGCAAGGAGGGGCTGTGCTCTGGCACACCTCACAGGCCACCAGGACCCTGCCCCACCGCCCACAACGAGTGGGCCACCGCCACCAAGGCCCCCCAGCACAGCGTGGGCAGGGGCTGGGGGCACGCAGCGCTGCCATACCTCTCCCTGGGTGCCCGGCCAGAGCAGCAGGAGAGAGCCAGAGAACAGAGTCAGGGGGGTGGGCGCACACACACACACACACAGCATGGGGCCCAGCACACCAGCACGGGGCAGCACCCAGCCCACAGGACCCCCACCTGCCCCAGGACCCCACAACCTGAGAGTATGGGGACCCCCCCCACACCCTGCATGCCAACGGATGCACCCAGCACCCCGCACGCGCAGGACACCCCCGCACTCCCCCAGTTCAGAGACCCACCCCACTCCTCAGCTCTGGGGCAAAGCCTGCACGCGGCATGCCAAGACACCTGTGTGTGTGCACCCCCCCCCCCACTTTGTACCAACCCTGCAGATCCCATGGGGATCCCTGCATGCCCCCTGCATTCCCAGGAGACCCTGAATGGCCCTTAGCCCCACGCCCCCACCTGCCACTGTCACGCCCCACGCCCCAGACACGGATGCTGGCCACGGGCTGTGAGTGCAGCAGGGTCTGGTCCTGCGGGTCCACCAGCTTCAGCGTCTGGCTCTGCAGGAGCAGCAGCATGGCCCGGCCCTGGGGGGGCTGTGTCAGGCCAGGGGCAGCCTGGGGTGAGGGGTGCAGGGACAGAGCACGGCATGCAGGGCACAGAAGGGATGTGCTGGGGGCCAGGGGTGATGCTGTGCTTGGGGAGGGAGGCACTCACCCCCCCCCAGGCACCCGGCGCTCCATGCTGGTGCAGGGACAGCTGGCGGATGCAGTTGTTGACGGCGACGCTGCTCCTCCCGGGTGCCAACTCCTCCTCGCTCATCTCCACCCAGCCCAGCGAGCGCACAGGGAAGCTCTGCGGGGCATGGCCTGGGTGGGCACAGTCTGGCCCCCGCCAGCCCCGTGCACTGAGGGGGGGGGCAGGGGCAGCACCCCATTCAGCCGAGCCCCCCACCCCCCAATGGCAACAGCACAGCCATCGCCCCAGGGCCCCCAATTCCCCGTGACACTGGGGCAGGAGGGGCCAGGGGAGCTGGGCAGGAGCCAAACACCAGGGTGGCCCCACTCAGCCCCCGCTGTCCCAGCCTACCTTGGAGCCCGGCTCGTCTTCCTCAGCCAGGGCCGCACTGCAAGAGCGGGGCTGTCACCGCCTGCCACCAGCTGCCACCAGCTGCTCCCTGCGCACGGGGAACCCTGCGCCCCAGCTTGGTCAACGCAGCCCCCACCAAGCCCCCAAATCCCCACCTGATGCCCGGCGAGGCCGGGTCTGGTGCCGGTGGCTCCTCATCCTGCCCTCCAGGCTCACCATCTGCCTCCTCTGCCATGGGGTCCTGGGAAGGAGATCGGGTGGCAGGGCCAGGTGCAGCAGGTGATGTCCCCAGCCCCGACAGACCCTCACCTTCCAGAAATCGCCATCGCCAAAGCGTTCAGCCGGAGCGAAGCCTGTCCAGGCAAGCTGTGGGCAGAGCGGATGGCTCAGGACAAATGCCATGGGGCAGCTCCACAGCCCCGTGCTCCCCAACTCACCGGCTGCTCCTCGCAGGGGGTGCTGCCCTGGGAGCCACGGGCAAGCCCCGCTGGGGGCTCCCACTGCGTGGTGCCGGTGGGGATGTGCCAGTAGTAGGTGCCTGAGGTGTCCTGCACCCGCATCCATCCCGCAGGCAGGTCTGAGTCCGTCTCGAAGGAGTTCCGGGTCCAGAAGGAGTCTGGGGAGCAGGGGGACACCGAGGCTGGGACCCCTGCAGCCCCATGCAGCCAGGCAGGGACCCCAGGGTGGTCACCGTGTGGGGGGTGTTGCCACATAGAGCGGGGGCACAGCCAGGCAGGGCAGAGGACCCCACTGCCATAAGAAAAGGAGTCCCGGTGGCCACCAGGATGGGGGGCCAGGCCAGGTGGGACACCCGAACATCAGCCCACGGGAGCCCCTGGGAGCCCTCCCAGGCGAGCAGGCACCAAGGCTCAGTCGTGTCCAGCAGGGCGATGGCCACGAGGCCCACGCTGTGCTCAGTGCCCCCCCGCACCCATAGAACCCAGCCCGCAGCCCCTTCCACGGCGTGGGGCCAGTCGCCACCAGGGCCCCGCCTAGACCCTGCACCTCAGGACCCCCATCCCCAGCACCCCGCAGCCATCCCACCGCGGAGCCTGGGCCCCACAGCCCCTTTCCAGCACCGCCACGCTCAGCGGGCTCCGTGGCGGCGCCCATCCCCACGGCACTGTAGGGCTCGTGGCTACAGCTGTTCCCCATCCCGGGGGGTTCCGGTGCAGCCCCCTCCCGGCCCACCCCGGGGGGCTCGGGGCCGCCCCATCCCGGCCGGGCCCTGCGGCAGCGCTCACCTGGGCCGTGCTGGACCAGGCGTTTCCCCGGCAACCGCTGACGGCATCGCCAGGGGCCGCCACTGGGATGCGCCGGGGGGGGGGAGGGGGGGGCGGGGCCGCCCCGGTGGGGGGGGGGGACGGGGAGGGAGGGAGGGGGCGCCAGGGACAGCGGGGGCCGTGCGGAGGGGGGCCGGGGGGCTGTGTGGGGCGGCCGGGGGTCGGGGGCGCAGGGACAGGCGGTGAGGCAGGTGGGGACGGGGAGCTGCGGCACCGTGGGGGACCCCCGCGGCCGGGGGGGGGGGGGCAATGCGGAGCACAGCCAGGGGGATGCTGGCTGACCGTGCTGGGACAGCACGCCCTGGGGCACGGCAGGGATGGATGTGTGACCGGGGCCAGCGGGGGGGCACAGCCCGGCCGGGGGGCACTACACAGAAGGGAGCGATGCAGGGCGCATGCCACGGAGCCGTGGGCCGGTCTGGGGGCAGCGGTGGGTGCAAGGGTGGGGAGGGCGGACAAGGACGCGGGGCTAGGCACAGCAGGCTGGGGCAGCGCGCTGGGCTGGGGGCTGCAGGGGTAGCTGTGGGGCAGGCGAGTGGGGGGCACGTGGGGCCCACCTGCGTCATCGGGGGAGCTGCCGGCCGGGCTGCCCTGGCTGAGCGTGGCCCAGCTGGAGTCCTCGTCGCTGGCGGTGCCGCTGCGCGCCCCGAAGAGACGGCTGGCGCTGCGGCCCTGCTCACGTGGCGCCCGCTCCCCGCTGGGCTCTGACTCGGCCGTGGCGGGGTCGCTCTGCACCGGGGTGGAGTCCCCGTCCCCATCCTCCGCGTCGTCCCCGTCGTCATCCTCCTCCTCTTCCTCCTCCTCCTCGGGGGCACCCCGCAGGTCGATGAGCAGGGCCGCCCTGCCGGCAGCGTTGCGGGCGTTGCGTGCGGCTACCTCCAGCTCTTCAGAGGGGGGGCCCAGCTCGTTGCGGTTCTGGTCCCGCTCAGCTGCCCGGCGCAGCTGGTTCTGGCCCTCCTTCACCCACTTGGCATTGGCGGGCTCCTCGCCGGCCGGGGGGGGCGGTCCCCCGCCGCCTCCCAGATCCGTGCTCCCATGGAGGTGGTGGCCCTGGGGCAAGCCGGGGGGGGCCTTGGCCGGCAGCAGCTCCCCGTGCTCGGGGGCGCCCTGCAGCGCCAGGCTCAGCCCCAGGCAGCTGTTGTCGTTGGCCAGGTCGCTGCGCTTGCTCAGGGACCCCGACATCGCGGGGCCTGGGGACAGCAGAGGCACCGGCAGGACCAGCGTCACCACGGGGAGCGGCTGCCATAGGGCCAGCACCGCCCGTGGGGCCGGCATCGCCCGTGGGGCCCCCACCATGGGGCCAGCCCCATCCCTCACCTGTGGTGGCAGAGGCTCCTACAGCCCCCGGGGCGCCAGCTCCTCCGTGTCCATGGGGCCTGCGGGCAGGGGGCACTAGGGACAGCGGGGGCGGCAGTGGCGGTGGGGGTGCCCCCCCTGCCACCCTGCCCTTCCCCAGCTCCTCCTCCCCCGGCCCCGGGCTACCCTCACCCCACGGCGGCCCCGCAGCCACGACCCTGCCCCACGTACCGTAGGGCTCAGCCCCGCAGCGCCCCAGGGCCCGCTCCTGCCCGGCTCCCACGGCCGAGCCCGGCCCCCTGCAGCCGCCGCCAGCCCCCCAGGCCCCGGCCCCGGCCCCGGCCCCGGCCCCGTGCCCGTCCCAGTGCCCCCGCTGCGCCGGGCCCGGAGCCGCTCTCGCCCGACCCCCGGCCCCGGCCCCCCCCGGCGCAG
This sequence comes from Oxyura jamaicensis, assembly GCF_011077185.1. Taxonomy (NCBI): domain Eukaryota; kingdom Metazoa; phylum Chordata; class Aves; order Anseriformes; family Anatidae; genus Oxyura; species Oxyura jamaicensis. The sequence continues at coordinate 13,195 of NW_023302782.1, forward strand.
CCCCGGGGGGAGCGGCCCCGCTGCGGCCCCTCCGGTACCTGCGGCGGCTCCGCTGCCGGGGGGCGGGGGGGTCGGCTTCCGCTTCCGAGGGCGGGGCGGAGCGGAGCGGGCACGGCGCGGTGCGGGGCGGTGCGGGGCGGCGCGAGATGCTGCAGCGCGGAGCGGCACGGGATGCTGCAGGCGGCACGGCACGGCTCGGTACGGGATGGCACGGCTCGGCACGGCACGGGATGGCACGGCACGGGATGGCACGGCACGGGATGGCACGGGCTGACACGGGCTGACACGGGCTGACACGGCGCGATGCGGCACGAGGGTGCTGGGGCAGCACCGCACGGTGCAGCGTGGTACGGCACGGGGCAGGGTGGCTCGGCTCGGCCCGGCTCGGCACCGGGCAGCAGAGGGCAGCACGGAGCAACGCGGCGCGGCGGGGAGCTGTGCGGGCAGCACGGGGCAGTGCGCGGCACGGCACGGCGCGTGACAGCGGGCATCAGTGCGGCACGGCACGGCACGGCAGCAGGGCCTCGCGGAGCCGCTCATCCAGCCCCACGTCCCGGCGGCTGCTGGAGACCCCGCGGAGGAGCCCCCAGCCCTTCTCTGGACAGCCTGTGCCAGGGCTCCGGCACCCGCCCAGCACAGCGGTGCTGCCTGGGGCCCAGGGGGCACCACCTGGACATGGGGATGGACCCCCCTGGGGCCAGGGCGCTGCTCAGCTCCTGCTTAAAACCAGCTCCAGCTCGATGCACAAGTCCATGGGGCCCAATGGGATCCATCCCAGGGTACTCAGAGAGCTGGCTGATGTCATCACAAGACCCCTCACAATTATTTTTCAACAGTCTGGGGGATCTGGAGAGGTTCCAGTTGACTGGAAGCTGGGAAACGTTGTCCCAGTTTTCAAGCAGAGCAAGAAAAAAGACCCTGGTAATTACAGGCCTGTGAGGTCTCACTTCAGTGCCTGGTAAAAATCATGGAGAAAACTATTCTGGGAGTTATTGGAAAGCACAAAGTCATAGCCAACAGCAGGTTCATGAGGGGAAGGTCCTGCATAAAGAAATTAATATCCTTTTCTGACAAGGTTACCCACTTAGTTGATCAAGGGAAGCCAGCTGATGTAATCTTATAGAATCATAGAATATCCTGAGTTGGAAGGGACCCTTAAGGATCAT
>NW_023302783.1:0-18570 GCF_011077185.1 Oxyura jamaicensis
AGAAAGAAAGAAAAAGAAAGACAATCAGTATTTCAAGGGAAAGGGTTCACTTCTGCCCAAGCGTTTTAAATGATTTGGTTGTTACCTGCTAATAACTCAAGTGTTTAGTAATGCAGAGGCAAGGAAAGGAAGGAAATGTAACGTAACATTTCAGAGCTACCAGATGCCAATAGCACTGCAAAAGCTTTTCATGTTTTTTTTTTGAACCTCTGTGGAGGGCAAATAATGAAGAGGACAAACCGTTGCATATGCGGACCTCAATTATGCAGTCAAAATGAACTGCTCTGCAGAAGGAAAACCAATGCAATTAGCCTCAAACTTGGCTAGAGAAGCACTGGTGCTCTGTAGAGGGTGCAAGGGGAGAGGATTTGCCTCATCAGTAGCCAGGTATTTTGCTCATGTGATGTTGTTCAAACCAACTGGACTACAAACAACCATCAGGGGATTTTGTGTTTGTTTACACAGCTCCATGCGTGCACAGAAAATAAACTTCCCCCAGAAGAGCAGGTAGGACAGACACATCCACGTTGCAAAGGCGAAAATACTGTTTTTCTTTTTTTTTGGGGGGGGGGGGTGTAATCATAAAACGAACACTAGCAACTGTGTTAGCATTCAGACTGCAATTTCAGATAGAAAAGGGCTAGCTTGTTAATGTACAAATGATTGTACTTGCGATCAGAGACACTACTTGTGAATTTGTAACAATCTGTATTTTAAGCTCATAGATCATATCACTACAACTGCTCAATGGACTCATACGCCCCGATTGTGTTGGCGTCTGACAAAGAGCTCAAACTTAGTTTAAAAAAGAGAGAGAGAGAGAGAAGCCCCATGGTTTCTGCTGCTTATAAACTATCGGAAGAAAAATAAGCCTAATGAATGTCTATTAGAATTTGATAGGAATCAAAATCTACATAAATTATAAACCAAACAGAGTAACACCTCAGAAGCAAAAAGTCTGACTAATCACATCTAGGACACATTCTGACAGATCATTTATAAAATTCCTGCAACATGTAACTCTATCCAGTACTATAGGATTTGTTTAACTTTGGGGACTCAGTTTTGGGAGGTGGGGACAGATGCTATTCAAAGTTCTAAATCCTGAAATGCTTTTGAAGGTAGTGATTTTTTTTTCTTGCAAAGTTTTTTTCAAATAACTGTACAACATGTTAGCCATTGTTTGCCTACATACATGCATGAGAGAAAGTAAGAGCTGACTTTACTTTCAATACACACTTTTTTAACATCCTTTAAAAATAGGTAAGATAATCAATATCAAAATATATTTGTCCCACTTAAGTATGGCTTAGTTTGTTTAGCCTTTATTTATTTCCATTTAATTATGAAGTTGTCAAACAATGTCTAAGGACCCTTTTCTTGCTTGCTTTCCATATCACTCAGGTGTGTTTGAAATCATACACCTGATGCATATATCGCGATGAAAGGTTACATTTCATGCCATATTGAGAAGCTGTCTTTGTCTACCTCGCTTGTTTCAATGAAACCAGGGAAGCAGTTAAAGGGTTAAACCAAAGGAATGTGACATTTCTCCATGTGCAGTTCAGAGACCTATCCTGGTTTTCCTAATGGACTCAAAATTACATGGGTAGAATATGATTTCCAAAGTATTACTTCAGAGCTGAAGAGGAGAGTGTTAATTTGGAGAATGACATATTGAATACAAATAATATATATATATATATATATTAAAAAGTGTTTATTTATACTGCGGGTTCTCTGTAAAGGCAGCAATGAATGGAAGTTTATGTTAGGCAGAACTTGCAACTTCAGCTTTTGCAAATAAGATTATGCACACTCCAAAGTCTACAGGAAAGTCATCTGGTCACCAAAATAGAGCTCTGCTTATTGTATCGAAGCGCTTGCTCTAAAAAGTACCACAACCACCTCCGACCTTCATCAGACCAACTCAGGTAACCGAAGGTTCTCCTACATCCAAGAACCAGCCAGCTTTTAGAAAAGACAGTCTAGGTATTAATTGAATGACCAATTGCCGAAAGAATTGCAAAGGCACCAACGCCGCTATAACAAACCAGGAAGACAGAAAAAAAGAAAAAAAAAAAGAAAAAAAAGAAAAAAAAGCGTGTGGAGGGATATTTCGGAGCCTGACGCCCGACGAAACAGCAGGCAAACGCCTTAAAACGAAAGTGTCACCGCTCTAAAATAAAGCCGGCGGGGAAGGGAAGGGCAAGTTTGCGCAACCGGCGCCCGCGAGAGGATGCTCGGCTCCCGCTGCCGCCCCGACCCCCGGCCTCGGGGTGCCGCAGCCCCTCGCCCCCTTCCGCCCCTCGCTGCCCCCCGTGTCCATCTGCCCCCAGTCCCCCGTCATCCCCCGACCCCATTCCCGCCCCGTCGCGGCCCCCACCGCCGGGACACGTCCGAGCGGCCGGGGGCAAGGACTTACCGGGTCGGGTAGGGGTCGGGGGACGGGCGGGGATGGGGCGGGAGGGGACGGGGCCCGGACGGGGCGGCCGGGGGGTGAAGAGGAGGAGGAAGGGAGGGGGGAGGAAGGCAGCGGCCGGCGGCAGCGTGAGCGAGGAGGGAGTGAGCGAGCTTGGGGCTGGCGGAGCTGCGGAGAGCAGTGAGTCACTGGAGTCGGGCCGGGCTCAGCCCATAGCGCTGGCCCCGGGCTCGGTGCGCCTCTTCGTTTCTCCAATCGCCGAGCGGGGCAGCGGCTGCTCCCCGCCGCTCCCCGCCGCTCCCCGGCTCCCCCGCCGCCGTCGAGGCGGCCCCGAGCTGCCCGCCGGGCACCGGCACCACCCGGGCTGCGGGAGGAGGCAGCGGGGACCCCCCTTTCCCTCCCTCCGCAGCCCCCCGGAGCCCTCCCCCGGGCGCCCCCCGCTCCGCACGGGGGGGGGCGGCAGGGGCCGGGCGGAGCTGGAGGTGAGCGGGACCGGCGAGGGGAGGGAACGGGGCGACAGGGGCTCGGCGCGGCGGCTTGCTCCTCCCGGGGCCGTTTGGAAAGAGCAGAACAAAAGTGCGGGTCCTGGGGGGACCCGACGTGAAGCCCACGCCTGGCCTCTGCCCAGATGGCAGCGGGGTGCAGAGAAATAAAGACGGAGCAGGGAAACTGTAGGACAAGCGCGGGGTGCGGGCAGCGCCGCAAGCCGGGCTCTGGAGGGGGTATGGATGGAGAGGGGCCGCACCCGGAGCGGGGAGCAGCCTTGGGCCCTGGCAGGGCGCTCACCTGGCACACGCACAACACACACAGCGCACACTCACGCAACACACGCACCGCACACGCCAACGGGAAGCCCAGCGGGAGGAGGCAGGACCGCGGCAGTGCGCCCCGTGCCATCCCATCCCATCCCATCCCATCCCATCCCATCCCATCCCATCCCATCCCATCCCATCCCAACCCATCCCATCCCATCCCATCCCAACCCATCCCTTCTCTTCCCGTCCCGTCCCGTCCCGTCCTGGCCGCCAACCGCGCCGGGGCTCCTTACCGGGGCGCTGCTCCTGCCCTTCGCCGCACTGCCCCGGCCTCCCCCGGGCACGCCTCGACCCCCGCCGAGCCTCCGGGCATCGCCCTCCGCCCGGTCACCCCCGCGCTTCTCAGCCAGCGGTCAGCGCCGAGAGCCGGCGTACAATGCAGAGAACCCGAGTACTCCCTTAATTAAAAAAAAAAAAAAAAAAAAAAAAAAAAGAAAGATATAAAAATAAATTAAAAAAAATTAAAAGCGTCTCAGTTTTTAAAGCAGAACTACATAATGTATTAATTGGTTGCTATTAGCATGCAGTTTTATTGAGCATAGCACACAGAAGTCTGATTGTGAGCGAGGAGTGTTTTCAATGAAAGTGGAGTTATTTTAGCTGCAGACATGTTTACATTTCTGTGGTTTAGTCTATAACTTTCTCTTTTTCTTGCTTCAGAATTCTGCTCCATGAAGCAAAGCCCTTAGCTCCCAGACATTCCAAAAAGTCTGCCAAAATAATAGAAAAAAAAAAAGGAGAAGAAATAAAAAAACACACACAGAGACCCCCAAGTCTGGGTCAGGCTCAGGGCTGGATATGGGCAGAGTGAGCATACCCCCTCCTCACTCTCTCTCCAGTCGAAAAGCCTTCAGGGCTCCATTTCCTGTTTTTAAGGAAAAAATAAAGCGGGTCTAGGACTGATTTTAGACACTGCCTAGACCAGGGCTGGTGGGTGCCGAGGACCTTTAACTCTCTCAATGCCAAAGGGTACCAGACACTGCACTGATCCCAGCAGACCACACGCTCCCCTCCTTCTGAGAACTGCCCTGGGAGCGTCGTGGCTTTGGACCACATTGCCTTTGGGTCTAAGAATATGACCTAAAGGTCCTGAGCAACAACACGGTCCACTTCCAGCTAAGCTCAGCAGAGCAAAGAGCCAAAACGCCCCAAAAGTGGAATCTGCTTGCCACCTATGGCAATCTGCTGGTGAGCCTGCGTGGCCCCTTCCCTGCAGGTCAGGGTGCAGGGATGGGGAGCATCTCGCTTCCCTCCCCACCTGCCCCTGCTATAGATAGATGGCCTCGCTCCTGTGGCCTGAGAGAGTGGGCGTGTAAACATCCCGAGCTCTCAGGCATTAAGTCCACAGCTTAGGAAAATCAAAACGGAGCAGTTTGGTTAAAATTAGGAACATGAGCTGGTGAATGAAGCAAGAAGCTCGCGGACACCTCCCTACAAAACTACCAAGTCGAGTTTTCCACTTAGAGGCTTGCTAGGTTATTATATAAATAGAAACAGAGAGATCAGAATAAAGCATCCCTGTAATGAAGGGCTGTACCTTCAGCCAGTCGGGGAAAAATCACAGAGAGGTGGCAGGACAGAGGATGATGCTGCAGGAGCGGCAAGGACCAGGCAGTGGCCCTAGGGAGGCCTCGCACCTCCCTGCCCTGAGCATCCTGCCCTGCAGTGGGGTGAAAGCAATTCAGAGCCTCCAGCAGGTCCAGGGAGGAAAAAACAGAGCCAGGCTTCTCAGCCAGCCATGAGGCCCTGGCCCCCCCCCCCCCCCCCCCCCAATGCTTGCCTCTCAAGTTTGTTTCAAGGATTTTCAGGTACCCCCCTCTCTTTATTTCTCCCCCTCTCATTTTTTTACATGCCAGATGACTCCTGCATATTTGGACCTTTTGCTTTTGAAGAAGCCAGAAAGCGTTATGATTTCCTAATGCTTAAAAACAGAAAAAGAAAAAGAAAAAAAAAAAAAGAAAACACCTTCCCTCCAAGATGTTTTGTATTAATTTAAGTATTGGTTCCTGGTTCATGTCAGGCCCTTTCTCAATGAAATGTCCTGCGTGGGCTGTCACACCTGCTAAATATAATCCTCTCTTTCTTTTGATATTCTGCAAAGGGCCTTTAAAGGTTCACATCCTCCAGTCTGGAGATTTAATTGCTTCATCTCAGATTTTAAAAAGCCTTGTAAATTTCCAAATTTTGTCGATTTCAAAGGAGAGGAGGGGGATGCAATGGGGATATGAGGGTTGCGAGAGGCGATGCCGAGTGCCCCGTGCCATGCTGACACCGCCAAGCCTCGTAAAAGCCTGGAGCCACGGTCCCATCCAGCAGGTCCTGCTCTTTGGGGCAGACAACTTGAGCTGTTTTTATGACTTACCAATGAGTTAAATATGAAAATAGTAGCCTATTTCGCTATGGTAAATGCTCACAAGGGAGGAAATCACAGATTCTGTTTTATAAAAGGTAATGGAGTGAGATTACCTGCACTAATGTACTTACCTCTTCAGAGAACATAAATCTCGCAGGAAGACGGCCCCTGAAAGGAGTCAGTCCACAGAACAAACCATGGCTGGCAGTGGTTTTGTCCCCACATTGTACCAGTGGCACCGGGTTTGTGGGGTGGTGAGGTGTTGCTGTGCTCAGCCCCCCTGCCCAGGAGCAGTGGGGGCTCCTGTATGCCCTGGGGAAGCAGGGACGGAGCTGTCCCTCCCCTGGGGACAGAGAAGGCACAGTGGGATGGGAAGCAGAGCTGCTGATGAGCTGCTGGGACTGCTGTGGCAACACAGCTCTGCTTCACCCACAGACACCCTTGGCAATACACAGCGACCACAAACAGCCCTGTGAAAGCACATCACACATCACTTCCATCAATGTGAGTGACACAGTGGAGAGGGCAGTGGTTCTCCATCATCTTCAAATGCAGAGTCCCGTGCTGTCACTCACGTTCACTGCAAGCAGGCAGCCACTCCAAAAGATAGGAGATGGGAACATGGTTTAATGGTGGGACTCAGTGGGTCAGGACGATGGTTGGACTCAGTGATCTTTCCCAACCCAGATCATTCTGTGTTGATGGTTCTGTGATGGTGCACATCTTACACAGCCGCTCTGCCTTGTTGTGGTCAGGGACCAAGGTGTAAACCATGGCCCAATAAACCCATCTTCTGCCGATCCTTTACACTGCACCTGTGCAATCTGAAGTCTTCAGTACAGCCTAGGAAAAGAGCAGAGGAAGGGGCAGCCAGGTGGCAGCTGGAGCCTCTCTGGCTGTGCCACCAACACTCACGGTGAAGCTGGGTGTCCCCCCCTGCCACCAGCCCCAGCTCACATGGCCCAGCAGCTGCCCAGTCTCAGCTGCTTCCTCTGCCATGGCAGCTGCCCCCAAAACTGTCCCCTGTGTGGGGACAGGACCTGCCCTGCAGCCTCCTCCCTGCAGCTTTCGCTCATGAGGAAGAAGGAAGCTTCCAGGCATTTTTTGCAGATGAAGACCAGGCCTTGGAGCACTGCCTCTTGTTAAGAAGTGGCCTGTGGAAAGGAAAAAGTGTTCATGTCATTCTCCATCTCCTCAAACACAGTTTTCAAAAGACAGGTCTGAAATGAACAATCAAAAAGACCAAATTTTCACATTTGGAAAATGGAAAAACCATAGCCAGCTCTTTTCCTCTATTTCTTTCAAAGCAGCGGACCTATGAAAATGCATTTCTCTCATAACAGCCTACAATAACTTACAGTCCCCTAATGTCAGCACATGTGCATTCTCGCTTGGGACTGGACCACTTCAGTGGTGCACAACTTACCAGGGTGAGCCCACTTTCCATGGGGAAGGAAAAAGCTTCACAGTAGTTAAAAACTGGACCAAGAATCTGATCTCATTCATCAGCACACCTCCATTTCTTTTAGCAATGGGCGAATACTGTGTAGCGCTTGGAATTTCATAGAAGTTTCAAGTTTCTGGGTCTTTTTGTTTGTTTCAGAACCAAAAAAGAGGAACTATCCCTGGTCTCCTGCATTACAATAAATAAATAAATAAATAAATAAATAAATAAATAAATAAATAAATAAATAAATGTTCTTTGTCCAGTCCATAATTACTGGGTTACCTCCATGCCAATAGCTGAAGAGGCTTCTAGATTTGCTCTGCTTAAAAGGCAGCAGGACAGGCTGTGAAAAAATAAATAAAATAAATAAATAAAATAAAAATGCATGAGAAACTGGGGGCTGGGCTTGTCACAAAACGATGTGGGTTTGGACAAATCACACACCCGCTGTGTGCTGCTGCTCCAGCACTTGTGAAAGTGTCTAAGCCCTATTTATCTCCCAGGCATTTCGTCTCCAAATCATTAAATAGAACTGGTGAAAGAAGGATATTAGTGAAAAGCTAGTAACAATAATTTTCATAGATATTAACAATAAAACAGAATACATGACTTTTTTTCTATTAATATTAAACAAGGTTAGTGCAGGGCAGATTATTTTATTTTTTACACTGTGTAACATTTTTGCCTCACAAAATGCAGTCCTGGCACCTGATTTGCTCAGTAAAATCCAGGAGAATTAACATTTTATCTATGGATATACCATTAAGATGAACAAGTCTGGCAAAAAAAAAAAAAAAAAAAAAAAAAAAAAAGGAGGACACATTCATAAATATTACCTCTCACAGGTGTGGATGACATTCACTAATAAAGGTTCTCTCATGCAAAAATGACATTTAAATCAATCAAGAGAGATAGACATTTATATTGATAAATCCTATTGCCTAGGATTAACAGGCAACTATTTTTCAAGTATAAGAAAGGATGACTTTTAGATCTAAAAGTCATGGATTTCTTTGAGTCACAGACTGAACCTTGACAGTATTTTGGCAGTCTATGAGAAGCCCACTGGAGTGAGAATCACTTTTAGTTAGGGAAAGAAAGAGCATTTCATGTTAAAAGCTCTAAGGAAGTGAAAGAGACCACTTTGACAGGAGAGAAACTGGAACTTACCTGATTAAGTATGTGGTTAGATAAGGTATTCAGACTAATAGGATACTGGTCAGCAGGATATTCAACACCAATAGCATATTCAGAACTTCTCTATCAATTTAAAACAATTCACACTGTTTTCTAAACAATTGGCTAAAAGGAATGGGAAACTCCTTCTTTGTTTGCATTTTTCATTTTTGTTATTTTTTATTTTTTTCTGTTTAAACTGATAGCTGAGATTAAAACACAAGCAATGTGTTAGCAGGAAAGGTCCAGACTTGAGACTCCCATGAAGTTCAGTGGAGTTTTTATGAGTCCACAAGTAATAGTGGAAGAAATTCAAAAATGTCAAAGGTTTGATCTGGCCCATGGGAAAGCTTGGATGCTTGCGAATCCCTCCTAAACTCTCGAATATGAGAGGAAACTGTCACCTCTCTTCCCTGTGTTTTTAGCAGGTAAGTCCCAGCCTAGACAAAACAGAAGATCAGAACAAGAAAATAAATAAATAAAAATAAAAAATAATAATAATAATAAAAAAAAAGACCAAATAAACTCTCTGGTGCACATTTCAGCACCTAGATTTGAACTTCAGATTCATTCCCAGTTTGGGGTGCGAATGTTGTGAGAAGCAGAATTTGTGTCTTCTTGTACTTTAGCCAAAGCATTTCCCCTCCCCTCTCCCCCTCTCTAAAGGGGCATTTCTCTGCATCACTGCCTGGATCGAAGGAAAAACTCATCCGATGAATCACCACAGAAACACTGAGCAGTGCATCTTTGCAAGAACTGCAAACTTCTTCAACCATATGGTGAAAATTAAAAATAAGAAAGCAAAAAGTTATAGCGTTTTCAAAGGCCAGAAAGACAAAGCTAGGGTAGGTGACAAAATGCCATAATTTCCAAAGTATGCATTTATTTACCAGGGAATAATTCAGCCAGCATGCAGAAATGACTGGTTAGAATGGCTGTTTAAATATAAAAGGTTCTAGATAAATAATGCATGAAGAAAAGCCTGACCAAAAGAAAATACTTGAACTGTTCAGTAGAGAGTGATTAATAAGTTTGAATACCACAAAGTTACTTGCTTATTATTTACACATCCTTACATTTTTACATTCCCTTTGATTATTTGGCATGTAGCAGTCTCTGAGGAGGCCACAGCATACTACACATGTAACTCAACATAGATTCAATATCCAAATAAGTCACGTGTTTGTAGGATATAAACCTGTGACTTGATTGAATTTTCTCTCTTCTTTACATTAGTCTGCTCCTCCGTTTTCTGCAATTGTCATGGTCCCAGCAAAACCCTTAATTTTGTCTTCAGATGTGTAAAATCCATCCTGTGTTGATGTACAAGTGGCTATACAACTGGACATATGGCTTTGGCTAGTAGACTTGCATACACGGCTCTAGGAAATGTGGCTCTAGCATACAAATTTAGTTCTTCCTCTATACCTATCTCTCTGCAGCCATCCCTATATCCCTCATTTTACTATGCAATTCTTTTATTTGGGCATTTAGCACAAGTTTCAACACCGTTTCTTCGTTGGATGTGCCATAAAACAGACTAACACCTGAAATTATAGTCAGAGGCAGAAAACAACCTCCTCTGGAAAACAAAAATCTCAGGGATACGAAAATAGGAGATCCGTGATTTTCCACAGCTACAATCACGTATGCCTACATATGCATACACACATTTATTTTCACACCTACTTTGTAGCATCAATGCAGACAAGTTCCATACACCCTAGAAATGACGGACACCTGGACTGCAGCAGGACAATCTAGGTGTCCCTCTCTGCTGCCCTGCCAGTGCAGGTGCCTCACTGGAGAGGAAGGGAGAGGTCCCTGCAGAAGGGGACTCAGCTCTGGACATGGCGCTGAATCACTCTCTGGGTGACCACAGTGAAGGGAGAGAACCACCCCCTGCTTTCAATGCTGAATTATGTGTCTGAAGTAGATGATGGTGATGGGGCCACTTTATTTTCAGGTTGAAGTCCAGTACATGGAGATGTGGGTGGTACATCCGTGTGTGGGGACGGGCATGCCATCAGAGATGCTTCTTGGGCAGAACCTTCATGGTGCTTCTATGCCTGGCTGGTTGGTAGAACATGCCCTTTGTATCCCACAGCCCTCAAGTTTTTTTCAGTATGAACAATTCTTGTTCCACGTTTCTATCAAACATGATCTTCTGAAGCAATGAAACACAAAGAACATGTTTACTTCAGGTTAGCCATGTGGACTGGATTAAGGGAAGTCTATTTGTCTTGTCACAAGTGAAAAAAATGGCATGCTGAAGACCCATTTCTTTTTGACTTACAGTCTCAGAAAACTTTGGATTATCCCACAAATGGACACACTTTCCTTGATTTTGTATCTGAGCCCTTGAATTAAATGGAGAACACTGAAAGATACTTATGGGTCAAGAGGGGACCAGGCTCACATGCACTGCTTATTACAAAAAGCAAACTATTCAGAGGTGTATCTCACTTCTGAAATATCCTTCTGACACTGTGGTTTTAAAGCAAAGTATGAGAATAGGCTCTTCAGACCAAGAGCTGATTTATTTTGTCAAACGACACACGTAGTGTAGGTGTGCTAGACATAATGATCTGTCAGAATGGGGCTCATGAGAGATGACAATTTCCCAGGGCAGCTATGATTTTGCATGGAGCCTGAAGAAAGGCTTTGCTTCTCACCTGTATTTGATGACACTCATGAGCAGAATGAAGATCAGAATAAGGCACTCAATGCTCTTGAAAATATTAGGAGGAATGTCCAGAAATGTGCAACAGATGATAACAAGAGAGGGACACAAAACAACTGTAAGAAATCCTATGGTTTTCACTATCATTCATCAGATTATCATAATGGGTCCCATCTGGTCTTAAGATTTATGAAATTGATACAGTCTAGGATACAGGCTCTGTAAGAAAAAAAAAAAAAAAAAAAAAAAAAAAAAAAAAAAAACTGTTGCAGAGACTCACCTCAGTCCACGAGTCAATATTCTATCCTGATTTACAGCTCAGAAAATCCCTGTTTTAGTGAAATGAGGCTTTATTTTATGAACTGTGGCAAACCTGAGGCCAGTACTATGTTGAAATTAAAAGGAAATGCTGAGAGATGGTTGCTGACAGGGAACCCAGCATTCAGATTCAGCAGCAGCATATAGCTATCTATGGTGTCTATACCGTACATATACACCAGCACAGGGCTCTGCCTTATCAGTTGGCTTTGTATTTCACTCCCTGTCACTTTGCAGCCATGCCTTGGGAGCCAGGAGATCCTTACTGGCCCCTTCAGCATCAGTAAGGAAGGGTTGCGCAGTGCTAAGCATTTTTTTTTTATTTTTTTTTTGCCTTTTTGCCTTTTTGCCAAATGTGGTATTATAACTTAGCCTACTTAGCCTTATTTCTGCAAAGCTCTTTGAAAAAAAAGGATGAAAACCACTTCCTGTGATCATTTTAGATATCAGACATATGAGAAGAAAACACCTATATATTTCACTCAACTTCAAATGTAATTGAAAAGGTTTCACAAACATTGAGTTATGCAGACTGCTGTCATCATTAGCAATTTCACAGGGATCTTCATTTTGAACAGGTAGATTTTGGCATTAGTTTCCCTTTGCATGGCTGAGAAACTATACGCACAAACATTTCAAACATTTCAAGCATTTCACATTTTACTGTGATGGAAAAATGGGCAAAAGTATTGAAAAGTTTGCTAAAGTAGGTGGATGATCTTTTAATGAAAAGAACAGTTGGTTCTCCAGAAGCATGGGAATTTTTAGCAGGCATTGCATGCTTTCCCTCAGAAATGAGTATGAGTGAAAATGCTTCTGTTTTTCCAACCAATCTGCCATTTATACAAAAACCGGGCAGAAGGGCATTTTTCAATGGCAATAGTCTTTTTATTTATTTATTTATTTATTTATTTATTTATTTATTTATTGGTAGCAAACAGAAAACTAGAAATTAGGTTTTACAAGAGACCAGGTGAGAAAATAAACTTTTTTTTTTTTTTTTTTTTTTTTTTTTTAAGAAAATAAGAAAGAAGAACATGAAATAAAAAACAAAAACGAGGGATATTTTTTTTACAAATGTGTTTCTTCACTAAAATGAGCGCCTTTTCTGTTTTGGGTAGAAATAGCCATTGCAGTGCATGCAAACTGCAGCAACATTCCCAGGACAAGTCGCCAGAAATGCAAGTCAGAGAAAACCTAGCCTTTTGCTTAAATTGTGCAAAAACATCTTTCTGTGGAAATGATTCCCTTTTGATCTTTTTCATTTTCTTGATGTAGAAATAAAACAACTTAGAGTCAAATAAAAAGCTGGGAACACAATAAGCAGTCTAAAGCTATATCACACTAGATAAAATTCCGTGGAATTATCTGTGAATTCACTGAAACTCTATTTTATTTTTTGTTAAAGGCAACTGCTTTGTTGAGGATGTAATGTATAGATTAAGACAGTTCACTTAAACTCCAAAGTCTCCTCGGAGAGTTCTTTCTGGTATAAATCTGCTATCCTTTAACTTGGATTATAAACAATCTACATGATATGCACCTGGTTCTGGCAGGGTCTATATTATTTCACTCCCAAAAGCAGCTTCATAAAGAGAACACACTGCATTTCAACAGCAATATAAATAATGTTGCAGTTTGGGATCTCTTGTGCTGCTTTCATTTTTCTTTCTTTCCTTTTCATCTGTGCTGAACCACACCTCTCTAAAAATACTCACTTTCTTAATGAAAACCATATTTTTCAGCATTTTTTTTCCCTGCGTGTGCATGACCTGTTGAAATGCCTGCACAATCTTTAATGTCAGCTTCAGACGACACGTGTCTTATGAAAGTCTGGGACCCAGCTCTCGTCTGGGCCTCCTAGATCTGTCCCACATCTTTATGAGAAAGAGGGACAAAACCTTCTGTTTTTGGCATTTTATATTGGAGTCTGCTTTAAGCTTGGAGAAAAAAAAAAATAGCAACGTAGAGTCTAGACAGAAGAGATTGGGTTGAAATCTGGAAGCTATTCAGTGAGGCTACGGCACATGGCAGCTTGACTGCAGTAAGAGATCACATTACGCTGCCTAATTACACATGAAAAATGTACACATCACTTTTCTTAAATGCTTGGAAAAATAGATGTTCAGATGGCAATTGTGAGCCGTAGTAACAGAGCCAGTTGCGCATAGTTGGAACGTTTCACAAATGGCATTTCAAAAGCCTGCGGTTTTTGTTTTTTGTTCTTTTTTTACAATGTAATTATTTTTGTGTGTGTGTGTTCATGAAACAAATTCTAAAAAAGGTATTCTAAATTTAGCAGATGCTTGCCCTGGAGAGAGAATATGAAAAGGTGAAAACCCAACATGTAAGTAGAAAGAGTGAGGGCCTGATCCTGCTTCTTTGCCAGCCAAAATGCAAATGTGACCCAACTTGCTTGAAAGTACTTTGGCCCACAGGCCCCAGTCCAGCAAACTCCTGCTCATCCGCTTGACTTGACTTAAATGGCCCTAAACATTTCCTCCCTTGCTGTAAGCAAATCCTATGGTTTATAGCTTCAATTGGCACTGCTCACGTGAGTAAAGATAAGCAGAGGCCTGAGTGTTTGCAATACCTACAGCCCAGAGATTATGTGTTCATACTCTTGCACGTATAAAATGTTTAGAAGTTTCTTACTTAGAATGGACAAGGAGGAAAAAAATCTCATTTGAGCATGAAAGTCTCCTGTCATCATCATCACCTCCTCCCAACTTCCTCTCCCCAGGCCCTATTAATGGGTCTTATTTTTACACCATTCTTGCAATGCACTTGCCCCTTTCAGTGATGTGCTGAAATAGTTCAAGAGAAGTTTGATGGAGTCATTATTTTGCTTCAGCCAGCTCAAATTACATATGCTCTTCTTTTTAGCTTAAACACAAACATTCAAAGAAGACCACTTCTAGGAAGAAAAGAGTTTTCCAAGCTATTTCCAACGATTTACTATTTCAGTTCTTTGGTGCTAATGAGACATATAGGAGTGGACTTGGAGGAGAAGATGTTGTTGGTGTGTCTTTCTGTCACTAAGACTTTGCTTTTCATGGGAGAAAGTTCCTCCAAAACCAAAAACCAAAACAATAACAACAACAACAAATCCTGCAATCTAGGCACAGGATGGCACTTCTCTCCTCATCTCCCAGATGAAAACATGAATGTCAGACTTTTCTTTGACTTTTCCAAGGGTTTTTATATCCCGAGTTTTGTCCGTTGTGGTGGCTATTTTGAATGTTTCAGTCAATTAAGTACTTTCAAAAAGAAATGTTGGTAGGCATGGAGACACTGTCAATACATGCCCCCAGCCTGGGGCAGGTTTCTCCCCCTGTATGCTCAGCCAGGACCTCCAATTAACCTCCTGCTCTGAGCAAGCCCCACTGTGGCCACCAGGCTCTCCCCTTGCCTGCACCCTCCACGTGCCTTCCCCAGCTCCGTCTCTGGAGCGGGTGGACAGCCAGACCTTGGCTGAACTGCTGATCCTGCCAGACACAGAGGAAAGAACATCTTGTAAAGTTTCACTGCTGTTGTTATTATTAAAGCGGACAGAGCACAAAGTAGCTCTCCAAGCTATCTGGCAAAACTGACCTGCAGAAAAGTCCTTCAGGACAGAAATGGTAAGTTCTGGATATAGGAGGAAGCTTCCCAGCTCAGGGAGATGAATTGTGCTGAAATGGCTGCTTTCAGACCCAGTGTGGTTTACTGAACTGATTATTTTACTACAGTTCTCTCCAGCACCTTCTTCATTTTTTCCCTTTTATGGCACAGTTGAAAAATAATAATAATAATAAAATAACAAAAAAGGTGCTTTGCTGCTCACACAGCCTGTGCTAGCGGTGATCCCACCACAGCCAGGCCAGACCTTCTTCTTCTCCCAGGAAGAGCAGGAGCTACGAACACATGAAGGCCCACGCTGTTCCCCTCTGAAGCAGGCAGGAACCATTGCGGGCGAGGGCTTCCTCCCCAGGCTGGTCTCTGCAGGGGTTTGGGGTAGATGGACAGGCCTGGTCACTGAGCAAGGAGCTCAGCCCTTGCCTCCCCTGGGCATCTTTTCACTGTGTATTTTGTATGCCACTGTGGTCAGGGGTGGCGGCGCCAAACCCCAAAAGCCCTTCAGCAAGCTACAGGCTCGTCCTCCAGCAGGGTCAGGCTTGCATGTAATTTGTGAGAGTTGTGGCAGGCCGGTTACTCACTCACTGTTTGCCATGAATTTTAAGTAAAGTTAATGTTTTCACTTCTGCTCGCCTTCTGCAAAGCCACTGGTGAAGGAGGAGGAGTGATCACAGGAAACAAAATGCTTCCTTTGGTCATCCCTCTCACCACAGCCAAGCTATTTTTAACAAATCTGATTAAAAATTATACAATACTGTCTTTTCTGGAATCTGTTTTACTGAACAAGTACAAAATAAACCAAGACAGGAAAAATGCACCATTTGGAGCAGCTCTTTTGCTTCATCCGATTTAGCAAAACAAGCCACAGGGGAATGAGAACGGCTTTCTAGAACTGCTTCCTGCGGTCATCCCTCTCTCTGAGTGGAAGAGAGGAATATTTTAAGTTAACCAGCTGCTTCACTTCATACAATAGTAAATTATTCTAAGTGTTCTGGTCACCAAAAAGCACGCTCTTGCTGAGGTTATTCCCATTATCAGTGCTATTTGTTTAATTTCTTGCTGCAGCCAGCTTTAAACAGTGTCTTTTCAAAATGTTTTAAAATCCATGGGTGTGTGTTCTACAGAAGGGGCCTTCTGACCTGAGAGATCTGGGAATGGTAGATGCCTTTCTGGTGGGGTCTGCTGGGACAAGAATTGGACTGAGGGACCCTTTACACAAATATTTGTCAAGGTCCCAAATTTTGTAATTGCTATTGCCACTTTACTTACCATCCATAAATAATTATATATTTGGAAATCTTATAACCAAATCTGAAAAATCTCTGCTTGCAGCTGTTTCCATTTAGGTTTCAAGAGGTGAGGCTGGTGAAGATGGTCTGATATGACTGTAAGCTTTCTGTTCATTGAGGTATCTTTCACCATCATTACATTAGCATTATTCTTTATCAGCTACTGCTGACTAGATTAGGGCCAAGGTATGGCCCTACACATACAAAGACTGAATTTTCTACAGAGAGATTGTGTACAAATAGACAGTATATCTGAGTGGCAACTAAAAATGTAAAGACATAAATTTGGGGTACAATATAGGTTCCTCCTATATTGTGTACATGCATGTTTCGTGTAAAAGTGTGAATTTATCATCAACTGTATTTTTTAAAGTCATTGCAATAATTATTATAGAGGATGCCAATCATGGTCAAATATTCTCTGAAGACTTGCAAGTGTGTGCAAGTCAGTCTGTGCATTGCAATTGGTGTTTAATTCTGTGGCTGAAGTAAAACAAGTGAAAAAAAAAAAAAAAGACTCTAAAATGGTCAAATCCTGTCTGGAGTCTGACCTTCGTTTTGCTAACTCTATGACCCACATTGATATGAATACCTTAAGACAGATGTTTTAAAAGATTTTTCAATATTTTAGACAAATATCACATAAAAAACAAAGTACATTGTACCTCCTGATAAATAAAACATTTAGAATATACTCTCACGTCTCTGAAGATGTACCCCAGAAATCTCAATATGATATCTGAACATCTTTCAGCCATGCATAACAAATGTCAGGTACAACTGATTCCATATTTCTCTCCCCAGGAGAATCATGTGTCTCATGACTTTTACTGGTAGGGCTCATTTCTTTTTTTTGTTAATGATCAGAGGATGGATACAGCTTAGATATTCAATTATATAATTTTCCAGGATGCTTTTTCATTGCTTTTCTTTTCTTCGGACTGCCATAGATCATTCAAGGAGATTTGTATTTGAAGGTGAAACTGGTGTTTTTTTTTGTTTGTTTGTTTTTTCTCCTTTAGAGATGTCTGCAGTTTACAGTAACTTAAAGAGACAAAGAGGCACGGTTTATTGGAAAATTATTGTCCTTGTAGCTTTCAGGTCAGGTTCTCAGAGGGTTACCCCTTCCATGAACCAAGCCATGGATAATCTGACATTTGTGAGAGCAGCTGAGCAGTCCTGTACCTGGCACCTCAGGTATCAGTGACATGTTTCTGTGTTCCCAGTGACCACGTAACAAGGATGCTTCCCTTGTAAGTAAGACTGAGCTGTAGCTGTCAAGGTTTAGAAAAGAACTGCTGGGTTGTGCTATTGTCTAGGTGCACTGGCGTGCCCCAGCTTCATCAATTAACCATTTGTAGTCCTGAGGGTAGTGGAAAGAGGCCAATCTCTCTGTAGGCATCTCTTGGTAAAGGCTCTGGCCATCAAAACGTCACTTCACTTCCCAGTGCTCTCTTGGATTTGGAGGATCTGTAAGACAGGGATCCTGCATTGTTGTCCAGTGGTTCCCTGAAAAGGTGCTACAAACTGTAGATCCTGGGTCACAGACTAGCACCACAGATTAATCTTGAAGGAAATCCAGTAAGTCTTGAAATAAAATGATGCTGTATGAAGACTTCCTACAATCTGAGATTCATTTAGGCTCTAATGGTAAGAGGCCCAACATCTGCAGGGAGAGACCCATCTGAAGAATACAGAAATATTTGAATCCAGATGATCTCAAGGTCATATTAGGTTCAGAGTCTTATTCCACTTTTCTCTTTCTAGCTTAATAATAACAGTAGAACTCTCTTGTGAAAGATCAGTAGGTAGTAAGGAGAAATGACACACTACTGACTATCAGGGACCAGAAAAAGTGGGGATGCTCCATGGGAAGAGGGAATGGCCCAGGAGCCAAGGCTGCCCCCAGTAGAGGCTGTGTCCTCACCAACAGGGCACCATCCCATGGCATCAGAGCATGCTATGCAGAGCCTCATAACTGGGTCCATCAACAGCCCCTGAGAAGGCAAGTAATGAACTGGGTTCAGGGCTCATCCAAGAAACCTGAACTGGGTCAGGAGGAGATGGGGCCAGAGGCAGGGCTGGATACCAGGCTATACCTACACAGTAGCTCGGGCAAGGATCACATGTCAGTGGGAGCTCCTGACCACTGAGCAGAGAGTGGGGATCCCAGGTGGGGCTGGTTTGGGCAATTGAGACCTCTTGGGACATGGTGCTTATGCTCACCTAACTGCAGATTTAAAATAAAACTGAAAGGAAAGGAAGAAAAGAAGACAAAGGAAAGGAGGAAATGAAAAAAGAAAGAAAGAAAGAAAGAAAGAAAGAAAGAAAGAAAGAAAGAAAGAAAGAAAGAAAGAAAGAAAGAAAGAAAGAAAGAAAGAAAGAAAGAAAGAAAGAAAGAAAGAAAGAAAGAAAGAAAGAAAGAAAGAAAGAAAGAAAGAAAGAAAGA
>NW_023302783.1:18970-55961 GCF_011077185.1 Oxyura jamaicensis
AAAGAAAAACATCGCTATTCAGGCCTTCAAGAACAAAGCAAAAGGGAAAGGTGGTGAGGGTTTCAGCAGGAGAACCAGATTCATCTCCAACTAAGTGCAAGTTCAGGGGAACTGAGGGTTAAGAAGCAAACATTACCCTTTGCAAAGTACAAGGAGTGACAGCATACATGTGTATGGACAGCCCAGACCAGAGAGCTGTACAGCTCATGGCACACAGCCCACTGAACTGAGTGTGCAGATCATCAGTCAAAAGAAGAGCAGCAGCAGTTTAAGGACCCAAATCCATTTGGCTGAGAAAACTGCTTGCTGCTAGCGAAGTCAAAAGAAAGTTCAGTGCTTGAGGTGACCAGCATTTTTGGATGACAGGAAACCCTGTTTAAATCTTTTCAAGCTGTTGACACCAAAATTTCTCATAAGAAGATATCTCTTTTTATTAGCGCCACCTTAGTAAGTGCTCTACAATTTGGGATGAAATTCCTAGTCCAGCAGAGAGGAGCATCCGTTGCACTGTGTCTGGTTGGTCAGGTGGGCAGGGGAGACCCTTGTGCAAACTCTGGTCCTGCTATTCTTCCAGCAGGAGAATGGGGAATATCTTTTTGAAAACATTTACTGGAACTGAAAGGCTTTTGCTACCTTTTTCTATTTGGGATATCGCAGGAGGGCTCCACACCTCACAGATGGAGTCCTAACAGGATACAGCAAAGGTAAACAGACAGAAAATGAGAAATAGCTTATTTAGCTGAAACTGAAGAGGGACTGTAGGTCAGGAGGAAAGATCACACAAGCTGGAGTACAGCCAGGACACCAAAGGTAGACTTTTAAAGGTTGAGAAAAAATGCTATTGGAGCTTTACTGAATACAAGCAGTCAGGAGCTATAGACACACTCACTCTTCCTGTCATTCCTCCTCTCTATCTCCCCCACATCTGCCCCTCTCCTTCTCTTTTCTCCTTGCCCTCCTGGGTACCTCTCTGCAAGACCTATAGCACCTCCACAGTCAGGGAAAAGAAAGTTTGTGGTCCTCTGCACCACCATGGCACGTTTCCTAAAACACATAGGCGCCTGCAGGATTACACGTGTGCATCCACTGTGAGAGGTGACAGGACCGAAGTATGAGGTGGGCTGGGGACTGAACACAAACAGGGTCTTTCTCATGAATTCTGTCCAAAAGCTCCAAGTGAATATAACCTGAAGGAACATGCAATTTCCCCCTCGCAGTAGCTACTTATGAAAGCCTAATACATTTATTTCTGGAAGGAGGTGTCCTTGGGTTCAATGAAAAATAAAATTCCACCTCAAAACATAGACAGAAAACTGTGGAAACCCTATTAAAAAGTGTCACTGTATTAAGTTGTGCCGCTTGGTTTCCTTCTAACTTCTGTGTTCTTTTGTCACAGTTTAAAGTCAGGAAAAGAACATTTCTCAAAACGGCATTATGCTGACATTCAACAATTCAGAGCGTATGTCCTCGGAATTTTTATAAAGTGCAATTTTAAAATATTATTTTTCCAAAATACTGCCCAAAGGAACCATTCTGGCTGATCAAACAGCCCCTGGAACCGCTCTAAATGCTCACGCAGCATTTCTCCAAATAAGGCCTTGTATGAAAGCGAAACACCACAGGGGCTCCATGAAACACCAGTTAGCACCTTTATAAAACTCCGCTTCTAAGATTAACTGTGCTGCAACCCTGGCAGATCACAGAACTGCAAGTCTTGTACGAGCACAGAGTGGAATTGTGTTAATTTGTCTCCGAGGATGTAATTGCAATAGTCCTTTCTCATCTTCAGAGAAATCCTGCTTGAAGCACCGAGGCAGAGCACACCAGGAGAGTTTTACTGGAACAGGCTTCTGCAGGGAGGCGCTCTCTCGTTCACACAGCTTGCCTTCTGCCCATCAAATCCCACCAGTCCATCTGAAGAGGAAAGGCAAAGGTCTATGTTGAAATTTGCTCTATGGCTCCAAATGATATTTTGTCCCTACGTTGCATTGGGTCTTTGGCATTGCACAATGTCTTTGCACGTTTTGGGAAGGGATGAGGCAAACAGAAAAGGTCTGAAACACAGTCAGCACTCTTCCTTCCTTTCTTGTGTTTCCTTTTGCCAGCTACAAAATATATTCCCAGAGAAATCTGCAAGCCATCAAGTACATCTGAGCACAGGCTGCGTTTGCTAGAATCTGAACCAAGTATCCAGCAGGAGCCCACCTCCCAGCTTGGAGTGTGGCCCCACTTCATGGCAGCACATGCAGAAACTTCCTGCTCCTCTTCTGCCTCCCAGTGCAGGTTAGCTTGGACTAATCCTGCAGCTCAGGGCTGTCAAAAGGAGTGATCCTGATCTCAGTCCTGCTTTGGGCTGGGGCCTCAACACCCTCTCCAGAGAACTCTAGTACTTGCCTCTTCCTCAGCAAACGGTGATTTTTTATTATTATTTTTTTAGGGTGCAGCAATCTGGCCTGGCCTGCCCAGGGGTCAGACAAGCAGCAGGGTGGTAAGGGCTGGGGAGCAGGGAAAGGACTGGGGACGACTTTTCCTTCCAAGAGCAGGGAGATACTAGATCAGCTCAGACACCTTGTGGAAGATCGCCAGAGTCTGCGGGTCTGCAGGCCCTTCAAGCCAGCAGGAGCAGGAGCTGCCAGCTACACAGGTGGTCTTGCTCCCTGTCACCCCCAGCCATTTCTTCCAATCTATTCCCCTTGGCTCTGGGAAGGAGAGAATGGGTGCTATTTTTTTTTTTTTTTTTCTTCTGGTCAGGTCAGTTTTTGGCTTGGGTCCTGCAGCCAGCTCACCACAGAGGTATGCACAGAGAGACACACAAAGCTGACAGAAAGGAGGAGTGAGAGCACACTGCTAAAGGCAGAGGGCAGGGCTTCTTAGTTTGGTAGTAGCCTAAGCTTACCTTGCCTTAAAGAGACTGCAATCACAGCACAGGTGATGCTGTGTGCTCCCCCACAAAGTGGCAAAGGGTTTGCTTTTAAAGGGGGGGGGGGGTGTCGACGACGACTGAGACCCTCTGAGAAGAAGGAAGCTCTCATTTGTGTTGTCCATCTGAAGATGACAGTGAAGATTCCCCAGCTAACCGCAAACCATTTGGCCTGTTCACATGGCAGTGAAGGACTGGGCAAGAGTGCTGCCTTGGTCTTAAAAGCAGGGCACACAGACCCCCAAGGCAGCACATACATGATAACTTGACCGGCCACTCAGTGGTGGCAGCCTGCAGTGGCCACCTTGTCTTTGCTCTGGAATTTGCTCATTCACAGTTCTTTGTGCACCAGGTCCCACAATCTGGTAAATGAGGGACCAACAGAGTGTGTGAAGGCTGAGGCAAAACAAGGAGCTGACCACAGGTTTCATAGTCCAAAGAACATACCTGAACCCTGAGGGTATTTTTATTCCTGAGAATGAAATTCTGTGCGTCTCCCCATCCTTCCCTTTTCACCTTTGCAGTTCCCGTCTTTGCAGACTTTGGGGATTTTCAATAAAAAAAGGAATTACAGAGTAATTCCTGCCATTAGTAAATAACGCAAAAGCTGATAAACTGCTAAAAAAACAACAAGGCCTTGCCAAAAGACTTAGTTGAGACATTTTTTTTTGGGAAACCCTCTGCGCAGCACAGTCCACATGCACACTTAATCACGCAGAGAAACATTTACTGTAGGATATATTTTTAGGCAATTTTTCAAATGGCGAATTTCCACCGGGGTAGAGCACTTGTCCTGTCATAATTAACTCTATAGAAAATATTAGTCTAGAGCTGGCCTGCCCAATGGCGGAGGGAAAGTGTTACGCCCAAGTTCAGGAGAGGCGCAGGGACTCTCGCTGTGTGGGCTAGTGAAGACTAAGCACATTACACACATATTTGGCCATCACCACCACCAAAGGCCACGAGCTTCTCTTGCAGTGTGTGCTTGGTAGGCCGATCCTGGAGCTGAATAGCTTTCAGCTGCACAGGATGCTGCTTGGCTGCTCCAGGAGATGAAAAAAAGATGTAGGAGTCAATCACTGGAAAAGGGGAGGTTGGATTTAAACCAGGATTAATGTGACAGCCAGGGATCTGAAGGGTGGTGGAAAGCCCAGGAGGCCCCGCAGCTCCTGTCTCGCGCGCGCCTGCCAAGTCCCACAGATCTACAGTGTGACACGTCTCCCATTTGGGATCGCACGGCCCCACAAATAGCTCGTTTGTTCGCGTGGCTCTGGCCGGCTGCTGCTCCCCTCTCCGGGAAGGGCCAGCGCCACACACTGTGTTTCACTGCTCGGCTTCTTTCTTCTTCTTTGGCTCCCGGTGTTTGTTGATTCGAAGGATAAAAACAAGATGCACAACTGACACGGAGGTGACTGCAGTAAGCCCTCCAGAAAACAATCCCTGTCCCTCTGACTGCAGTCTCCTCTCCTTTGGCTTCGTGGCTCATGGATATGATCATGCCGAAAGTGCAGACAGCACCAGTCCCTGGCTTGAATTAAGGACAGCCTTTGAGCACATGCTGTAAGGAGCACATGCTGTAAGTCAAGAGGGATGGATTTTTGCATGTACTGAAGGGTTTTGCTGAGTGTGAGTCTTGAGAAACAGAATGGCAAGTCAAATACAGTCAAGTTACTTGTGGAGTTGTGTGGTGTATTTCCCCCCCCCCCCCCCTTTTAAAAAAATAAAAAATAAAAAAAAAATGAATATTGTTGGCTTGGAAAGACCCTTCCAATGTGTTTTCAAGACGGGGACTGGTTGGAGTAGTTATTTTAATGACAAACCAAATCAAACTTTGTTGTCATTCCTTGAGGAATTTGTGCCATTTTTTAGCTCCCTCCTAGTCTTAAGCGGGTAACACCTTAACAAAAAAATTGGACAGATTCAGCTTTAGCACTATTCCAGGAGCTTTATTAAATCCCTGCTTCAGCAATCATCCACCTTATTTACTAAATACCAGAGTATCTGCTGTCACACTGTTTCACTATGCTGCCACAGGGACAATACGTGTAATGGAGCAGGTCTCTGAGAGAAGTTTCCAAGCCATGTTTTGGTCAAACTGAGACCATTTACATGAGAAGTACTTATGAGCTAGAGGACGGTGAGAATAACTGAAACCTCTACCATGCTCTGCCAAGATACAGAATCACAGAATATCCTGAGTTGGAAGGGACCCACAAGGATCACTGAGTCCAACTCCTGGGTCCATTTTCTCTGGCTTATTTGATCATAGGTCACATAGATTTATACTGGGGCATGTTCTTCAGACCAGAGCAAGAAGCACATTGGTAAAATGAAAGATGAGCTTTGACTCCACTTTTTCTGAGTGTCTTGGGTCTGTGAGATGCCTTCTGCTATTGGTTTGGCAAGGCCTGAATTATGCTTCAGTTTCATTATAAGCAGAAGATGCTTACCAAACTGACAACTCTTTGGGTTGAATCTGCCTGTCAAAACCAGCAAATACTCTTTTCATTTTTCATTTCTGAACTGCATTTTCTGTAATTTAAACACATAATACTACAATAATACTTCTGAAAGAATAAATTAAAAACAAACCTATCAGCTGCACGGACAGTCAAGATTTGCATAAACAGAAGATGTTTTCTAATTTCTTTAAGTTACAGTGTTCAAATTCTTGAAGCTGAACTGAGAATAACTGTTTTAATGTGTCCATGAATGAAAATAAATCCTACACAAACAGCGTATGTATGATTATCTTCTCCAGTCAGTGCTGATGACTTTACTGCCATGGCAGTACTCTATTACAGAAAATATCCAATACAACTAACAAATAAAAAAGGCAAATCTCCAGTTCCTGTTCTGCAGATCTTTCAGACCACATGCTGCTGGATCAAGGAGAGAACGAAACCTGGAAGAACATGCACAAATTACCCCTTCCTCCTCTTTGCCCTTCACAAGGTATTTTTCCCCATTCCTGGATGTTAGAGAAGTGCTTCATGACTCATCCCTGCTACAGCTCAACTTCTCAGAAGAACTGCCATTCTGCACATCTTGGGAATCCCTGAATGATTCTTCCACAGCTGCTACAGAGAAGATGCAGCCAGTGGGCTGCGGTGGAAATAATGAAAACTAGCTCTACTGTACAGCACGGGCACCATCGACCATATAGCACTGTAGCTACTCAGCATGTGCCCTTTGTGTGCTACTTTACATGGTCATTACACAGTCATTTATACAGCCACACTCAATTGAGTTGTGTGACATCTAGTTTACATCTTGTCTTGGCTAACTAGAAGATTTGGCAACTGTAGAAGACTTCTAGCACTTCCAAGGTTAGAAATCTGTCTCATGCTGTTTCTTGTTTCAGTTCATTCTTTTTCTTTACTACTGCTTACACCATTAAACCGCTAAGAAATTCCTTATTAATCAGATTATTTTATATGGCATTATTTACTGAGCCTGTGCTACAGCTTACAGAATACTGATTCTGTGTCTGAAGTGCTCCTCTGTCACATTTGCAAAGAGATTAAGCAATTTATTTATCCATCTTTATGCTGAGGCTATGATTTATTTTGCTTACATTTCTTACTGATAACCTTTCTTCTCAGTTTATGATGGGATAGGTAAGCTTTTCTTTTTCCACCATTGCTCCTGCACTCTCCAGTCCTATGTCACACCCAATCCAGACTCCATATGATTTATGTCAGCCTTCAGAAATAACAGGACCTGTTTGGGCTATGGAGTCAGCATAGGGCTGTGCTGAGATCAGAGCAGCTCCTTCTGGGAAGAACCATGAACTTTTAGGCATTACTTAAAGGCCAAAGCACTGGATTGTTAAGAATAAGCATTCCAAAAAAAAAAAAAAAGTAATGACAAATAAAGTGGCCAAGAATATGTAAGAAGCCTTTAAAAATAGGTTTTGAGCAATGTCACTGGAATGACTGTTTGAATGCTAATGTACTTCATACAAAATATGCACATAATTTTCTGAGATATTTTGAAGTATCTAACTTAATCCATATCTCCATAGGACTATGAAGAGCAAAGGATTCACAAGTTGGCTTCAAACTGCATGCCACTTGGCTTTCTCAATGTTAGATGTCTCCTAATTCAGCTTGGCTACAAAAAAAAAAAGTATCACAACGGAGGAAAACAGAAGTCCCATTTTTCCCCAGTCCTCTCAAATATCTAAGAAATACTCACAGAAACAGCATTCACTCTGAGCAGCTCAAAGTTGGAAATGACAGAGGAGAAAGTAGAAAGACCCAGGTGTATTAAGTTCACAAAAGGCAACATTGAGATCCATCTCAGAAAAAGATTAATTCAAGCAGAAGGCCCTGGCAGTAGAAAGAGTGGAGTATTAATGGTCCAATATTTGCATTAAGATCTCATCTTCTGTACTGCAACTATTGCCGTAAAACTGTGGCTTCTTACTTTCAAGTGAGAGCAGATGTGAAGAACTGCTGCTAAGGTGGCAGAGAGACTTTTCACCCAAGGAACCTAAGAGTTTGGTTTGTTTAGTCAAACAAAGTTAAATCTGGGAGGGAAAGACAAAAGTGCATTCTACAAACAAATTCGGGATGTATTGGAGCTGCTGAAGCAAAGAAAACAGTTGACAAAAGAGCAAATAAATATAAACTGTCCAGGAGTAAATTTAAAATGAGATTGCTACCCATCAAAAGAATGGAGTTCTTGAATAGCTTTCAAACAGAAGCAAACTGGGTAGGTGGGCTAGAAACTTAGTTTCTAAGCACATAATACATCTACAAAACAACTGTCTGCAACATCAGGCAAAACTTCATCATTCAATAAGTCCATATAGACCTATTTCATACACCCCTAAACTAGGTAAATAGAAGGAGAAAAATATTGCAGAGCAGACTCGAGACCCCCAAATCATTTTGATTTGATACTTTACTGAAGTCAACACAAAGCAAATAAATAAATAAATAATATATATATATATTTTTTAAAAAAGACACTGTAAAGCTGTCTAAGGATGCTACTGACAAGTAGGATGAGTAGAAAGGTTTCTATTTTCTGCAGTGAGAAGATCTTGTCTCCCCAGTACCTAACTGTGGAAAGGCAGCAGTGTAAGGGAGCAAGATTGATTAGAGTCTGGTAACTATTCAGGTTCTACTTTAATAACAAAGAAGTCTTTAAGAATTCTCCCTCATGAATTAAGATTTCTGCACAAAATATGCCGCACGCTTAAACAAACAGACTCTTATTTTCTGCATGTTTTTCTTCTCTACTGCACCTTAAAATAAATAGGAGGGGGTGGGATCTAATCTGAATTGAATGAGGGTGTTGCATTAGGGAAAATACTGAATGTCCCCATTCTTGAAGACTGCAATTACTAATAGATGGTGGTAATAAGAAAAAGGGAATTAGCTGCTTAATGTAGCTGCTCTGAGACTGGAAATCCTGGGCCAGAAAATACCAAGCACACATAACTGTCCCGTCATTTAGCATTCTAGCAAAGACTGGATCTCAAGTGGCTGAAGGCTAGACTGCAGGGGAAGGGGAGGAGGCAAGGTCGCTGAACCCCTAATACATAGAATCCAATGTATCACATGAACTGGATCCTGAGGGAAAGGACATTAAGAAACAGACTACTTCTGTGTATGCACTAAGAGTGATGATCCCTGTCAGCCATGGTTTCCTGCAGGTATGTTCACTGTGACAGGTAATAAGGATTGGTGAAGTTTTACTAGTGAATATTTACTTGAAGTCTGACCAAAGCACTTGAAGTATAGAACATGTCCTGGTACAGTGCACTAGATCCCAGCTCTGTGCTGGGAATCTACTTGCAGGAACAGCATAAGAAAAATGGGAGTCAAAACCAAAAAGTCCTTCTCCTCTCTTAAATGGATACCGTGGAGGAAGAGGAGTCCCTTGCAAAAGTGGACGAAGTAATCCTAGTACCTGAGTGAAGGAAGCAGTGGTGCTTCCAGAAATTGCTTGGAAGAATCTCTGTGACTTCCAGGCACAGTACTCTTAAAAATGTGAAGCACAGAGCCACTAGATGGGTGATTCTGGGAAGCGCTTGTGGAGACTGTCTAGTCCAAAGCTCTGGTCAAAGCAGGGTCAGCCAGAGCAGTTTGCTCAGGATTATGTCCAACGTGGTTTTGAGCACCTCCAAGCATGAAGACCCCGCAGACCCCTGGGGCAACGTGTTCCCAGTGTTAGATCACCCTAACAGATAAAAAAAAAAAAAAAAAAAAAAAAAAAAGGTTTAAGTTTAATTTCCTGCATGTCAGATTGTACCCATTGCCTCTTGTCCTCTCTCTCATTGGGCACCACTGCGAGGAGTCAGACTTCATCCTCTTTACTTGCCCTCCATCAGGTGTTTATACAGGTGAAAATATCCCCCTGAGCTTTCCCTTCTGAAGGCTGAACAGTCCCAGCTGTCTTAGCCTCTCCTTGTATGTCAGATGCTTCCGGCCTTTAACCATCTCAGTGTTCTTAGAGAACACATTTGTTCACCTCTATAGTGCAGTCTTGTAAATAGGATAATATATGCCATTTGCCACTTTTGATTTCTAATTAGATGGTATGTCTTCTTATCCATTTTCCATTGTGATTATTGTTAGAGATTACAAACAGGTTTTGTGCTTTGAAGAGGCAGCATATATTTATAATTTAACGCTTTCTGAGTATTAGCATTGAAGAAATACATGTTCTTATAGACATTTGAATGATTCAAACCAAAAAGGTTTACTACATTCATACTCATATTTTCCAGAGCAAGTTGTCCCTCCATGATCTAGTGCAATTGACACTTTTTTCCTAAGAAAAACAGGGTCTACAATTAAGGTGTTAATAAATCTCTTCTAAATGTAGTCTATCCTGAAAAATTGCTCTCATTCTTTGAAGTCACTTGAACAGCATTAAGAACAAGTGCGCAGATATCAAAGGTTTGCAGATAATATGCAACATTTTTAGAAAGAAGTCTACTCATGTATTTGTGAATAGAATACATTATGATTTTGGCCATCTGTGGAAATGCACATTAAAAGAGACAAAGATTGCTCTTGTCATATTTCCTGTATGGTTTTGCAAATGTATAAGGAAATTTGTACGCTATGAAGTGTTTTTGAGAGAGCAAAATGACCAGATTTTGAGACATACTAAATAACTACTGAGAACAGCTGATGCTTGTATAGTCTGACCACAGCAATTAAAGGCAAGTTAGTTTAAAAGTAAAAGGTGGGTTGTAAATCATATTAGTTTTGGATAATGAGCCTTAGATACCATAATTTGAAACATCAGCCTGTATTTAGTGAGACTGTAGCATAACAAATCTAAATTTAATTGACACAGTTAGAGTCAGTACTGCTGGGATAGCATAAATGGAAGTAAAGACTTGATCAAGACTTCCCTCGGGTCCTTCACAGTCTCCCATAGGTTAGAATTCCAGATCTGAGCACTCCAGAATAAAAAAATGAGTCATAGAAACCGAGAACCTACTTTAAATTGATCAGATCATAAGAAACTCTCCTTGTGAGTCACAGCACAGATTTTGGAGGGTTCAAAAAGAAAGAAAAAAAAAAAAAAAAAAAAAAGTTGGTGGGTGGGAAGGTCGCCTGCAGCAATTCCCTACCAGCATAGTGGACAGCCTGTTTCCATGCCACCAGCAGCCCTCATGGAGATCCTGGGAGCTTGGGAGAAGTAGCATAGAGGACCCTGACTTTCGGATTCATAATAAGATCAGCAGCATTATTGTGAAAGATTACAAATTTCCTTCTGATGGGTGATCTTCTATGAAAACTTCCCATCTGACCTTGCTCCTCTCCCTTATCCTACTTGTTCCAGTTTACTAACACACTAAAGCAGCCCCACATGGTGGTTTGAGGCAAGTACATCAGTCAAGTTGAATTTCTACCTCAGGAGTATTTTGCTGCCAAACAAGTACCTGTGCACAAATCATCAGATATGACAACCCTGGTTGATGGTCCCACAGTACTATATTATATTCCACGAAAGGTAGAGCACAACTCCATGCAAAGTATTTTGTTTTATCTATATAGCATATAAAGAGCAGAAGCAGCTGGTTTTGAGTATTAAAGACTTACAAGTGTATACCTTTAAGGGAAACTTAATTGAAATCAAAGGAGGAAAGTAAATGAGAAATCACTAGAAAATCTGAAAACTCCCTGATTAGTCAGAACAAGTAACTGAAATGCATGTTCAGAAAAAAATCTTCGCATGTGGTGTTAGCACTGTGGGGATTCTCTAGTTTATTGAGAACTGAACAGGGTCACGTTAAGAGGTGGGAATCCCCACCAATTCAGAAAGTACATTATGAAAAAAGAGAAATGATTTCTTTTTCTTTTGCTGTATTTTACTCATATAATTGAGTGAGTGCATAATTTCATATCCATGCACTGTCAAGCATCACATTCTTCACCTAACTTGCCATTGGATATTTTAAGAAATGTCAAATAATACTGTGCTTCCTGTGAAGAATAGCTGCCTGCCCAGTTGTACTTAAAACAAGACTAGCACCTTATCATGCTTAGGCAGAATACTAGAGTGAATCAAGAGACACAAGTTTTATTTCCCTTTCTGATGATGAATGTATGATCTGAAGTTCACTATTTTTTGTGTCCCCTGTATTTCTAGTTATAACCTGGCAAAATCATTTTCCCACATCTGTAAGAGACTTTTTTTTTTTTTTTTTCCACAAGAGATGGAAATTGTGACCCAAGGTCTATGCATTATTATTCCACTGTGTATGTTATTCCACAATAAACACCTACTGAATAGTAATAACTGAAGTATTGCTAATTCTGTAGCTGATGTATAAAGATGAAAGCTCAATCTGCAGTCCACTGAAAGCTTATTAAGTGAATTACTGAGGGTTGCAAACTGGTGGTGACTCTGTGGGTGAAAGACTAAACCATCAAAAATTTAAGGCCTGGCTTGATTTTTACTTCTCCCTTCTGCTACTGTTCTGGTATCTTAAAGAGAAGTGTTACATGCTGAATGGTTCTTGTGAGTTATGACGAGCAATGGCACCTGAGAAGACAGCAGAGCATCCCCCAAAGGAATCTCTTTTTGTTGAGTTATTTATCATAACTGAGATTTTTGCAGAAAATTAAGTTGTGCCTGCTGGTGTTTTGTTTGGTTTGGTTTGGTGTGGATTGGTTTTGGCTGCAGTGGTGAGAGGACAGTTTGTGTGCTCTTAAACTGAAGCTTGATGAAATTATTAAAGTAATTGTATCATGACAAAAGCCAAGAAGATTCACTGTCCAGCAAGGTCCTACTTCCCAGTGCTCTTCTGGCTTCTAACATAGTGTTTGGAACAGTGAAAAAAGGCAACTTGCAGACCACTTCGTCACATGCCCCACCAATATTTTGCTGATTTGAACACCCAGGGGTGCCATTGGTGCCTACATCAGCAGTCTACTGTAGAGCTTCATGTTCTGGCAGCCCTTTAAGTTCTGCTTCTTCCTCTGCAGCTAAAAGAAATTTGTCATTGACCCAGGTGTTGAAACATTGCACAATTATTTATAAAGAGATGCTTACAAAAAAATATAATAATAATAATTTAAAATAAATCCATATATCAGACTTCTTTACCCTCTACCAGGAACACCAGAAAGGAATGTTAACAGAACAACAGAAAATATTTTGTTATGAATATGAAGTGAACGCAGCCTCTTTCAAAGAACATTCTGCCTTTTATTTGCAGTACCCTCACATTTAATTTATTCAGTATTCAGCAAATACATTCATTTTTATTTCCTCTCTCTGCTTTGATCACGAAATATTTTCAAAGAATATTCCATGTGCACCATTCACATGAGTGCCATCATTTACTTGATGTGGGTAATTCCCCACATGTACTCACCAGCCTGGGGGAGCACAAGAAGATTTCTGCCATCAGTGCTCTCGTGTAGATGGAATACTGGGAGGTGAGGAATGAAGCACTTTCTATTAAGTCTGTACAACCACAGACACCATAGGCACAACCAGCAACAACAATGATACATGCAGCTTAGAAATCTGACTTCCATGGAATTGTGCCAGTGAGAATCAGTCTCTTGAAATTCTAGGAAAAAAAAAATACAAACAAAGGCCCAAAGAGAGCCAAAATTAATTCATTCAGAAACCACAAAAGAAGACGGGAGGTAATTGCTGCCCTCTCTAACACCTATTCCAATGTCTATTCTTCCATTCAAGTATGTTTATTGACTATATTAGGGATCAAAATGCCTTCGGGAATTGTGTTTTGCTGGTACATGGTTTACCACAATATGAACAGAGTTCAGATGCTCTTCACTGATGTTAGAAAGGAACATACTGAACTATGTAAGAACAAAGTTGTATTGGAAAGGCAAATTGAGAAGACTCCTCTCTGCAACAGCTCAGAACAGTGTTCAGTGTGCCATTGCTATTTAGATAACTTTGTGACAGGCACTTTACAAATTACCCAGAATTTATGGGCCAGATCATGACACCATTACTCACGCTGAAAAACAGCATCCCGTGGCAGCAGCCCCACTGAAGCCAGCAGACTGCCAGACCTGCAGTCACAAGCAAAGGTTTCATAGTCTGGCTGTCACGGTGCAGATAATCTACGAACCCACAGACGTGCAGTCAGGTTTTGCAACAAAGGTACACAGCAAATCTGAAGAAATATTTTCCAGCAGCTAACTGGGGAAGGGGCGGAGGGGCAAGGAGACAGTCTGTAGGCTCCTTTAATGCTTTGTTAGCCCTCCTCGCTCCACTCTTTTTTTTTTTTTTTTTTTTTTAAAAAAAAAAAAAAGCATCTCAAGGAATCCTGGAATTTTTTATTCCTCCCTTTTCTTAGAGTAAGATCAACTGCAGTACTTCTGAGGAATAAAAGACAGCCATGCTAAAGTTAAGAATATTGCCTTATCAGTCAGCTACATGCAAAGAACAGAAGAGTTGTCAAGACAATATTAAAGGTTTTAATGACATGCCAATGCTCCTTTGGGGGGATACAGGCTCTCTAAATCTTTTTGATTGTGAGTCTAAGTTACAAATTACCCACATCTTGTTCCTGTGTTCTCCTTTATCTCTTCCTCCACTCTTCCTCTATGATTGCTGTAGTTTTTGTATTTGTGTTTTCTCTGTGGAGTTAAGCTCTAATCGTAGTTGATCCTAGCCATATTAGTTTCTTTTTTATGAAAGGGGAAGACTTTACCACAGCAACAAATTTCTTTGTGACATGATTTATCTCATTCTTTTTTATGGTACTGAGATTTTTTTCCCTTTTAATTACCCAACAGAAGCAAAGTCTCTCATCCTTTCTTCATCTTTATGTACTTTGCTTTCAAGCAGTTCCAGATGACAGCATGGAAGAAAGTTTTCCAGCTAAATACAGCCACCTTCTCTTGTATTTCTGGGCTGACTTGCTCTACAGAGAGCAGGCTACAGAGTTTGTATTGACCACCCAGTAATCGTGTCTTCTGCTGTAAGTGCTTCTTGTGGTAATATTCCTTTCCCCCATAGTAAGTTTGCTCTTCCTCACATGCTCTGTGATGATCCCTAGGCTTACAGACCTTAAGTGTGGAACGAGATCTCAATGTCTCACATCTCATCTGCTTCTCTGCTTATTTTCTGGTGTGCTTGGCAGCATTTACCAGCCAACTTCTTCACCCTTTAGCCCTACAACACTCAGGTTGTCAGAGCGCTTCCAGCTCCACGTCCTGCCTTTGCCTCCTCCTGGTCTGCACTGTGGTGTCCACACAGCATACACCTTTTAACTCAGAGATCCTGGAAGCGAGATGTAATTTGATGAAAAGCTCACAAGACAAATTCTTCCATTTCATTTCCCTCCACCTTGTGCCCCTTTTCATGATGTTTATCATTATTTCTTTGGGAATTTTGTCCTTCCATTCAAGGCCAAGAGCTAATATTCAAGTTTTGGAGGAGTTTCTTTGGCGAGGAGGAGTTGTGCCAGCAGATTCACACGATCACAAAATGACGCTAGGAAGCTCTGAGCTGGGTCGCCCACAGGCAGACACCAAATTTGCCCAAACGCTGAGTGACAACAAAGTTTGCTTTCTAGGACTTGCATGGCTCCCAGACAGTAGCCAACTCAGGGCCTGCCCTGGTGTTAGAGAATAAACACCACTCTGTGGGATGTTTGGTATGTTCAACCACTTCTTCTATCTCCTGTCATCAGTGAAGCCTACAGAAACTGCTGCCACTTTTTCCATGGCACATTGACCTGTCTCCACTTTTTGAGGTGCTGCTGCAGTGGCACCGGCAATGCTCCTGCCTGTGGGAATGGCAAGCAGCTCCCCATCTTCTGCAGGTGTCTGAGAGCGCACTACCTCTCCTCACCAGTAAGCCTGGCACCATTTTGAAGAACTGTCTGGAGAAGGATTATATTCAGATGGGAAGAGGCCACGGTTGATAAGCATCCATAAGCCCCTGTGGTGCCAATTCTGACAGATTTTGAGTGCTGTGAGTGGTGTCCCTCCAGCCCTGACCCTCAACAGCTCTCGGCTGAATCTCAGAGGGGCTGGTGAAGCAGGGGACGACTGCAACACACACAGCCAGTGCTGATGGGGCCCTGCTCAGGCCTTGGGAAAATATTACCGTAACGCATAGCTGAATGACAGTTAGAAATGTAAAGACTTTTGAACCACTAGGGAAATGTCATGATGCATTTTCTTTTCAAGGAAACGTGTGGGCCATGCTTTACGAATTAATGTTTGCACAGAGGAGAGAAATGCTGGAGAAGGAGCCTTCCCTTTGTTTGCAGAAAACAGAAGCAAACTCCATCTTTTAGGTGAGGGTAAATATGTCAAACCCCTGACATCAGAGGGGAAATTCCCTCTGTCTGTGCAGTCTTCACCTAACTCGCATCGTTTTAATGAAGCCAAAGGTTGCTAAAAACATATGGACTGAAAAATAAAATAGTTCATAACTCTGCAACAGTTAGAAGGGAATTTTAGCTCATTCTTCATCTCTTGCACGTACTGTGTTGAAATATGAGGCCAAGAAGGAGGCCAAAAGACTTAAATGGCCTATCATGAGGTAATTCAGGCACAAGCTCTGAACAGGAGAGCACAATGATAGCAGTGTGCTGGCTGTTTCCACAGAACTTGAAATATCAGTGCCCAATAGACCCTAAAATGCACAATTAAAAATGAAACAACTCCTTGGGGCCAGGAGATTACTCAAATCTCCTCCTCTGCAAATGTTCAGCTCAAGTGTCCTATAAAATTGTTAATTGCTTGTGGCACCTGCACAGTGTAGCTGCTGAGAAGAAACCCATAAAAGAACAAGGGAGGTTCCTTACCCATTTTTACTATTGTGTCCTCCAATGACTGTCACATGAGCCTGTGCTTTATGCCAAGGACTGGAGATTCAAGCAGCAGCAAGCAGCATTTAATTGGTCTTTTCACCTCTGGGAGAGGCAGCACTGCACAGCCAACCTTTGGTGTACAAGAGATGGAGTTCTCCAGCAGGACCCTGCGTGGAAGGCACCAAAAACGAAAGGGGGTCAAAGCAACAGACCGCATGGGGTCCATCTCTTGAGCAAGCATAGCTCTACTGCTGGGTTTGCTGCCTCCTTGAGGCCCTCCTAGAAAGAAGAAGGCAGTGGTTTGCTGCTTGGCCACAAGGGCAAAGGTGGGTGTATCTCGTTTTGTACCCCATGGCTCCCCCAGGCACTGTGGAACAACCAGCCTTAGCTGCTGGAGGGACTCTGGGCAGCTTCAGACATCTAACACAAATCGCGTTAATGTCCGTGGTCAGCCAGGGAAGAGTCCTGAAGTCCAGCACTGAGACTGAAACCTGAGGCCAGCACACTGGCACAAAGCTGTCTGAAACACTGGGCAGCACAGCAGCAAAAACAGTGCTTTTGTCAATTGCAAATACATGCACACAGCCGCACTGCCCATGGCACAGCAAACACAGAAGAAATCAGGGGAATTAGCAAACAGCCCAGCCCCTTAGGACATTTACTTGCAGTGAGAGCTACCTGCTCTGTTTGTCCCAGGGCTTCCGTGTCTGGCAAGAAATAGTTGACTGGAGGGAGGCAGGGTGGGTGTCATAGCCATGATATGCTTATTTTGCATACTTGAGCCCATAATGATTGCTAATGTGGCATTTACAACTGAAGGATTAGACTGTAGAAAAACAAAAATCAGAAAGGAAAAATCAGCTGTACTATGTAATCTGACTTTGCAGCTTGACTGAATCAGCAAAGCAAAGAGAAAAATAGAATTTTTGGAAAGCATAAGTACATACGGAATAATTTTATATTAAATAAAAATAAAACACATAATTTTAAAATTGAGAAGTCTATCTTAAATGTTAGCTTTAAAATATTAACATAGGTTAATATTCATAGTTTACAAAGTATATAAATGAAGTTATTCATACCCCATATAGATCAATTATGTGTACCTGTACAGTGCCAGTCATTTTAGCTGCTCTCTTCAAATTACTCCTCTCAACAACTTAGACACAAGAGAAAGGGGTGTTAGCAATCTCACAGGACTGACTTGTGTTTTCTTTTAATAATAACAAAATGTTCATTTAAACAGTCTGAAAGTGAAGACAGTAGCTATCTCAACCAGATGGTGGCACTATAAGCACTTACTATCATAAGTGCATTATAAATAGAAAGGAAAAAAAAATGGAAAATAAACCAGTGTAACCACTGCAGTATCATTTTACAGCCCTGCATCTTTTAATTTATGAGAAACCTTCACAGATGGCTAAACATACATGAATTGGCTGTGTTACTGAGCCCAAACCATTAGCTTAATGAACAGCATGCTAAACTGAAATAGTGTAAGACTCGCGACATTTTAAAAAATGCTTTCAAAAGGAAAACAGAAACCTTTATTTTACCACTCCAACTTTTTCAAACCGTTCTCAAATAGTGGAGAGGAATCCCAGTGGGCTGCCAGATGACCTCTCTTACCACACCACTAACATAAGGTCATTGATATCAAAACATATCAAACACAGAAATTGCAGGGCACTGAACCCAAAACCATTTATTGAGCAGATTAAGTGGTGGAGTGTCCTGGATAGCAATCTGGTATACAATATATCATCAGCAGCAATTTGTGAAACATACAGATTACATGTTTGCCATGGAGTATAAAGCAGAAATTTAAGGAAGACATAAAATCTGGGATGAAAGCCTGGCTCCTCTGGTGGTAGTGGCACTTTTCCTGTTGACTTTTGTGTGGCCAAGTCAAAGTAAAATATAGAGGGCTTGACTGCTTCACAGAAGTGTGAATCCGTTTGCATCAGCAGAACTGTTCCTGATTTACAAGAGGAAAAGTGAGAATCTGGCAGGAGAATCAACCAGAAAAGGTGTCTAAAAGTACAATGAACATTCAGCATATTGGAGGGAAAGAGAAGAAGCATGCAGCCATCTGGACATCATATTAAAAAAGTTCCCCTGCTAACAGTGAAGTTATTTAACACTTTCCTCCTGCTTTAATTGCATTTGACACTGCTTCTTCAGAGCCTTCTTTTCTTTCATTCAATGATCATTTTTTTGTGTGTGTAATTGTTCCTTTATAAGTATTTTTTCTTTTCCCAAGTCAATCTCTCAACTTTTCTACTTTTTTTTTTTTTTTTTCTTGTGGGAAGTGGAAAATCTTTTGGTCAGTATTCCTTCTCTGATATCAATAAATAAAATAATAAATAAAAACACATTCATATTTACTGCTCTAAATTAACTGATTTCAAAGGATTTACCAGATGATCTCTGCAATATCACTGCTTTACAGATGGGGAAACATGAGAGAACTCAGAATCAGAACAATGATTTAGATACCGATCCTGAAAACACTTGTTCATATGAATAACAATATCAAATGAGACCATTTGATATGGCTACTTAGATACATCAAGTTAATTGTGTGCAAAAGTGTTTGAGGACCAGGTCCCTGTCTCCAACTGCAGCTGTAACTGCCTTCTCTGTTCCTTCTCCAGTTTGCTTTTTTTTTTTTTAATTAAAAAAATATATTTATTTATTTATTTAATATATTTTTTTTAATTAAAAAAAAAAAAAAGTAATTCAGTAATTCTTGAGGAGAGAATTCTTGAGCTACTCCTAAGTTCACTTTTAGGAGTAGCTCCTAAGAACAGGAAGAGGGAGGAAGGTAGTAAAATCCAAAGCTGTGAAAGCTGTGATAAAAATCTTTTTCTCACCTGCAGAAGAATTCAGATTAAGGAATAAATAAAAGATTTTAGTTTATTCTTTAATCGTAAAAAATATGGTTAAAAAAAATATCTTTTTCACACTGAAAAGTCAAAAAAATTGTTGCCATAATATTCTCAAGTTTAGTAGCAGCATCATGTTTGAGGTTACACAGGAGGTTTTACCACATGACATTTCAAATGCTGAGAGATATGGCTAATATCAAGAATTTGCATTGATTTGTTTGTATCAGACTCATGATTACCCACAAATGAGAAATATAACTGAACTATGCGAGACCAGCAGCTATAATTCCAAATCAACCATATTTTATAGACACACAACTCACACAGGAAAAATCTGAATATGTGGGTTCTTATTACAGTTCTCCCAAAGGAAGATTTTTTGACCTACACGTTTACAACAGAAATGCAGATGACAAACAGCATGGTGAAAGCAACAGTTTGCCAAAGCCTAATGAATGTGAAAAATGTTGGTTCTCTCCTTCCTGGATTTCCTCCAGTCATGCATATTGCTCCAGAACTTCTGGGACTTGAATCTTCTGTGAAAAGCGTAGCACATAAACCTTCCCAGTTACAGAAGAAAATAAGCACTGCCATCTCAGAACGAAGATTCCTTAAAATTGACATTACTATGCATACTCACTGGACTAAATCCTTCTTTTAGGAGTGATCGTCCATTATTTTGATCAGCAAACCAGTCTGCCCTATTGTGCCTTTATTTTTTTTCCCTCTCTGAGTCAAATAAAAGGCAAAAGCAGATGAAACAGAGCTCTAGTGTTCAATAGAAGGAAAGTGACTGGAGCAACTAAAGCATCGTATTTGCATCATTTAATGATCTGAAAAAAGCCATTCTGAAATTAGAACATTTTCGCTGTAAAGCTGAAATCACTTCCAAATGACATAGCTTTCTACAAACACAGACGTTATATATATATATATATATATATATATATATTTACTCCTGGACTAGTGAAAATATGGGGATTTACACTGGCTTAGATTTACAAGATGCAATTATTGCTGTGATCAGTTCCCTCACTGAAAAAAAAAAAATGTTCTGAATCCAGGTGAGGGGACAGCTGGTACCAGTCAACA
The DNA here is from genome assembly GCF_011077185.1 of Oxyura jamaicensis. Taxonomy (NCBI): domain Eukaryota; kingdom Metazoa; phylum Chordata; class Aves; order Anseriformes; family Anatidae; genus Oxyura; species Oxyura jamaicensis. The sequence continues at coordinate 39,165 of NW_023302783.1, forward strand.
AACATGAACTATATATATGTGTGTGTATAAGTGTAAATACATGTGTATATCTTTTTATCTATTTTATTTATTTATTTACATATTTGTTTTTCTTCCTAGAATGCAAAGAAAACTAAGGACATGTCTCAGAGTGAATAATCAGACTGACTACGATTATCTTTGAGGAAACAGAAAATTAGGAAATGTCATCACAATTTGCTTCTGGATTTGCTTGGAAAAAAAAATACTTTTACTTCTATTTTCCCATTGAGAAAACACATAACAAAATATATCCTCGTGGGGAGAATGATCACACTCTGAAATGTTAGTCATTTCCACTTGGTTCCTCTTGTTCAACAGCTTACCCTTGCTCAACTTAGGAAAAATTAGTTCAGTGGGACTTTATCAGGCTACCAGACAGGGGTTTCCAGTAGGGAAATAGTTTACCTTTCCCTCTGATATTGTACCACTCTACTTGTTGGAGCCATACCATTCAAGAGTTCTTCAGTCACCACGTTGTGGGCAAGTCATGATGAATTAATGGACAGCTCGAACTCAGGCTAAGATCTTTGTGCAGAAATGCATCACAGAAGAGCTTTGATTCAACATAGACTTTAAGCAGCTGTCTTCATGTCAGAGTAATTTCTCCTGTTCCTTAGGTTCTCTCCTAGATCTTTTATCTTCCCCAACAGTGGGCATATGAAAAAGGAAGCCCATATGGAAGAATCACACAGGAATCTAGCCAATTTGCTAGTTTTGTAATGAACATCATTCAGTAGCAAAATTAAAGCATGCTGTGCTCTGCAAGCTTTGCCTGGTCATCTGTGCATGCTTTCCAGGGGGTTTACCATGTTCTCGCTGCTGGTCAGGAGCAAGACCACAACTGCTGCAATCAGGAGCAGGATTGGGCCCAGGTGAGGTCACTCTTTCCAAAAGAGGATTGTGAGAGGTTGTTTCATAAGGGAGCACTGCCAGGAAGAGAACCAAATCACTCTTTCAGGCCTATTTCATGAGCTAATTTTGGATCTTTTTAGTAACAGAGAAGAGTTATTTCTTTTCCCAGATTCAGTCATTACCTTCCTCCTTTTACTGCACTTTTATAGTTCAGGTTAATCCGGATACTATGATATAAAGTGGAATGGCAAACGCAACAGAGTTCCAGTTTAAAATGCTTCAATAGTGTTTCCTCTGAGTATTCAACTCTTGTCTGGCCAAGCTCCCTTCCTACGTAGAGCTCAGAGCAGAGAAGCTAGGAAAAGCTTTTTCTGTTTTCTGCCACTTGGTGATGATTCTTCTTCAATTCATGGGCTGCTGGGCAGGAAGAAGCATTCTTCAAGCAATGAACACTGGAGAAGACCTGGAGAGCTCAGGAGGACAGCAGAGCCACCCTGCCCTGAGTTGCAGACAGCATGTGAGAGTCTGTCTGGAGTTCAGTCTTAGCACTAAATTTTATTACTAAGTAGGAACAAATTTACTCTTATCTTAAAATAAACACTATAATGTAGACTCTCCAAAAAATACTGGTTTGCTCAGCCTGCATTGTTAAGTTCACTCAGCCTCAATTCAAAGTGTTTTTAGCAGCATCATGATTCCTTGTCTTTTTTCCTCAGGGCCAGGACACCTACAAATCACGGCATCCCCTGGCTATTGGGTATCAAAGACTCTTTGGTGATAGATGAGACCTCCTTGTCCTGCATGTGCCTTGACATTATTTTTAAGAGGATTTTCTCCATGATATTCCCAGGCACAGAGGTGAGGCTCACCAATGTGTAGTTCCCTGGGTCCTCCTTTCTCCCCTTTTTAAAAATAGGAGTGATGTTTCCCTTTTTCCAGTCATCATGGACTTCAGCTGACTGCCATGGCTTTTCAAATATGATGGAGAGAGACTTGGCAACTACATCAGCATGTTCCTTCAGGACCCTGGGATGCATGACATCAGGCCCCATAGACTTGTACCTGTTCAGTTTCATCAGGTGATCTTGAACTTGCTCGTCACTTACAGTGGGAGGGACTTTGCTCCCCCAGGCTCCATCTATGGGTTCAGGGAAACAGAAGATTTGGGAAGACTGACTGGCAGTGAAGACTGTGACAAATAAATTGTTGAGTACCTCAGCCTTCTCCATGTCTGTTGTTACCAGTTCTCCCTTCACATCCATCAGAGGGGACACACTCTCCTTGGCCTTCCTTTTCTGAGCAGTGTACCTATAGAATCCCTCCTTGTTATTCTTTGCATCCCTTGCCAAGCTCTGTTCCATCTGTGCCTTGGCTTTCCTGATCCCATTCCCACACATCTGGAGAGCATCTCTATATTCCTCCCAGGCCACATGTCCCTGCTTCCACTGCCTGTGCCTTCTCATGCCTCAGTTTGACCAGCAAGTCCTTGCTCAGCCATTCTGGTTGCCTTCCCTGCCTGATCTCTTACACATGGGGATGGAGAACTTTTGAGCTCTAAGTGTCCTTAAAGGGTTCCCATCTCTGATCAGTTCCTCCATCCCTAACAACAGTTTTCCAGAAGATCTCATCCACTAATTCTTTAAACAGCTGGAATTTCACTCTTTGGAAGTCCAGGGTCCTGACTTTGCTCTTCACCAGGCCCATATTCCTCAAGATCACAAATTAAACCAGGGCATGGTCTCTGCAGTCCAGACTGCCTCCAATCTTCACCTCTTTAATAAATTCATTTGCATCGGTGAGCACCAGGTCCAATAACTCTTCTCCTGTGGTTGGCTTGTCTAATACCTGGACCAAGAAGTTATCCTTGACACACGCCAGGAGTCTCCTGGATTGCATACAGCATGCTGTGTTGCTTTTGCAACAGATAGCCATGTGGTTGAATTCCCTCATGAGTTTGAGAGCCTGCAAGCAAGATGCTTCCTGTAGCTGAAGCAAGAAAGACTTATCAATAGGCTCCCCTTGATTAGGCTGCCTGTATAGTTTTGGTTTGGGTTTGGTAGCTGTGTACATAAATGCTAAAAACCCTCTAGGCAATGGCTCTAAAACAGAACTGGGATAATTTACCACAATCATCAACACTCAGGAAATAATACATATCTTCTAGTGGCACCTCAGACACAAAACCCAACTCTCCCTGGTGCCGTAAAGCACAGAAACTGAATCTAGATTAAAAATGTATGCTGCAATTGAGTGATATCACTGCCAGGCTTCAACAGAACTAAATCATCTTTGTACTAATGGAGAAAGCAACCTCAGCTAAAAACAGCTAAAATAAGTGAATGCAAAGTAGTGACACAGAAGTGACTGAAGAGGGAAGATAAAAGATGCTGACAAGAAAAAGCTAAGCTGTGACACAGCCCTTCCTTCACCAACAGGCTGCCTCAGGATAGGAAAGCATTCAAAACCCAGGCAGACTCTCAGTGTCAATATATGAGGCAAGAATGGAAAGATAGTTCCATTTTTGATATGGAGCAAAGGGAACAAGTGTGTGGCTGCAAAGACAGAGGAGAGGTGCTCAGAAGGAGAGGAAGCTCAGAAGAGGTGATTTCTGTCTGGATGCTGAAAGAGGCCAAAAAAAAATCATTTATTCAAGACACCTAGGAAAAATGACAGACTTTTAACTAAAAGTTTGTATATGAGAAAGCTGTATGTGGTCTGAGAAATTGGGAAACTTTTTGCTAGATGGACCAAATTAAGGCTCAGGAACTGGCAGACAGTAGAGGAAAAAAAGCCAATCTGAATGACTTTATGTCCTTGTAGCTACAACTGGCAGCTACTCAAGCTCTCTGCCTTTCCCCTTTTGGCAGCCTGTGTAGTGCTGAGCTGAGCGGGACCCCTCTTGAGCGTGGCAGAGTGCACGGCCCAGGGATGAGCACACCTGCCTCTGCTGTGGCCCTTGCACTGTACCATGGCTCCGGAGGCCAAGAGGATACTTGATCTTCCCAGGACACTCCCTTTTCAGTTCAGATATAGGTCAGTAATTGGCCAGTAGGGCTGATAAGCAAGCCTAGATTTTATAATCTCGTTCCTACTTTCATGTGCACTCTGACTCTCCTGCCAACAACAAGGACGTAAGTGAGGAATTTCCAAAGCACCCTGATGGCTTTCATGTCTCTCTGGAAGAGGCAAACTGCACCTGACCATAGGAGAGGGCCTCAAGGACTCTCATCTATCTCACCCAGACATGGTGTCAGGCCAGCATATCACTTTTCTGATAACTGAGGATATCCCATGAAATCTAGGAGCAAGGACTTACTGGAGACAGGGATAATCTGGACAGAAGGAGTCAGAGAAAAAAGTAAAGGTGTTTTCTTTCGAAAAACCTAACACAAATATGGCTACTCTTACTGCACTTGAAAGGCAACCTACCCTCAGGGATAAAATCCTGAAGGATTAAGAAAGAATGAGACTCAGCTAGGCAGAGTTGTAACTGGAATGAGAAGTGATTATTTTTATTTTGCACCTTTCTGCCTGACTCTTGAATAGCTATGAAAAGAAAATCTTCATTTCAAAACTTCCTGAGGCAGGAGCCACACCTTCTGTCACAGATAAACTCACCCAGGTAATCTCATCAAAGCCAAATCCCACTGAGCTTGTTTGCTATACATAGACCCACTGGTTCCAAACCACTGTTTCCCTCTTCAATTCATCACCTCCAGGACTTCTGGAGTGCACTTGTATAATCATTACCTTGCAAAACTATTTCCAAGGCATAAGAGCCCCCTTGTCCTACAATTACCTATGACAGTGATTAAAACCTCATTTAATGTAAATAGTAAAACTGAATATTTTCACTAAGTATCTGACATAGCTAGCAGAAGCTCCAATCAAAATTAGAGGCTGTGGTGTGGTTTACTGACAGTCAAAAAGCTCTTCATGAACTGAAAGTAACTGGGCTGGAAAACCTCTCTGCATCTTGTAGAGGAGACACAAGTTAGCAGGCAAAGTTCAGAGGCAGCTGGAGTTTGCTTGCCTCCCACACAGACTCATAACCGCACACATGAAGAGAGGGCAAAGCAGTCAAATGGAGCTGCTGGGAATAGCTCAAAAGCCGAAGGAGATCTTCTGTAAGCTTAATTTTTTCCTAGGTCATTCTTAAGCCAAGAGGGATGGTCAGACAGGAGGTAGGGAAGAGAAATGTAACATCTGTACATGAAAGGAAAACATATTAAGGCTAAGATATTAAGGGAATGGGACCATGTACCTACCTCTAAGGTGATCTGTACTAAAAAAAAAGATGTCTGCATCACAACATCGCGTGTGGTGATATGTTGCTGTCACACACACTGTATTGAGTAGCAGAAGCCCTTTGTAGAAAGCCAGATTTGATGAGTGAGAATGTGTAGGCACTATCCAAATGAGCTATTAGGAAAAGTGATAGATAAGTTTTGTCTAGAAGATCATATTGTAAGACATGAGAAGAGCAGGGAAGTTACACTTTGAAAAAACCACATCAGAGCTTTGTTTATTTGGTCCTACATGCGTGTTAAACATTTCTTAAATGGCTAGCTTCCAAAGAAAAGGCAGGGCTTTTATGTGCCCTACCTTTACTTGCCAACAGGTAAGTACCTGCACAGATAGTAAGTCGCGCCGGGCTCCTTTCATAGTCAGTGGAGAGAAACTAGCAGGAGGTAGTTCATCTGATCTGATCCATATGTGCAATATAAGGAGATGAGTCATGCCCTACAGGTGTCTGAACCTCCCCATTGACTGCAGATGGAGCCTAGATGACTAACTCTGACACAGTCAGAGTTGCGGACACCTACTTTCGGTCAGATGTATCTCTTCCTATCCCCCCAACCCCCCCCCCCCACACACACACTCCCCACCTCCCAAACATCCACATGCCTCAGTATCAAAGAAAAGGTTTGTGCTTCAACTCTTTTTTAGAGTTAAAATTACATCTGCTGGTCCCAACCTTGTAGACTGATTCAGAGACCCACCTGGAAGGACTCTGGGAGCTTTGAAGACATCAAGGCTTGCATTTGCATCCTCCTTCACCACCCTAGGGTTAGTTATACCAGTCTTCTCATGTGACAAGGGGACATTGCTCCATTGTGTCAATCATGTCACCCTACTTGCTCCATCACCGCTTAGCCCTGGCCATGCTTTCTCACACGGAGCTCACTGAAGCAAATGAGGCTCTGCAGAAAGCCACCCCTTCTAGGTGGTGGAAGGGGCATCCAAACAGACCAAAGAATCACAAACACAAGCTCAGATAAATAAAAGCCAGTTGTACCTTAGCAGTTCAGAATTTTCTAAACTGTTAAAGTCATAAATCTCTGGGCCTGGTTCAGCAGAGCAGAGAAGCACATGCTTAGTTTCAACAAGATGTTGGCTAAGGATGGACTTAAGAAATCAATTTGCTCAAACGAGACATGTGTGGGGCATTAGAGCCTCCATACAGCACTCCAGCTAGAAATACATGGCCCTACTGAAGTCAGCAGCAAAGCTGCCATTTATTTGATTGTGACCAGAACTTCACCTCAGTCATCTTGTTGCTTTTTTGTGCACAGCCAATGGGTAAACATTAAAGTTTGAAGTCACAGTATTTATTATCCTGTAAACAACATTTTGATAAGCCATCCCCTTGCCCTTCCCTGTTCTTAGTTGAAAGACTGTCTTTCTTTTACTACGCAGTAAAAATAAACCTCGTGTATCAGGTTCAATTTCTTTCATACCACTCCATCAGAATGTTTGTTCTTCTTTATCACCGAGATCAATATTTATCCATGTGGGTGGAAACAGTTCTCTCTGTTCACCAAGCTGTTATTGTGTTAAAGTTTAACGTCACTAAAGAGGTAGTAAATGAAAACTAAACTTGCATCACCAACGAAGCTTTATTTATTTAATTAAATAATGCATTTTACTGAGAAAACCAACCATGCTGTTCCCAGGCAGGATCCAAAACACACTTTCCACAGTAATGAGCCTCTAATAACTACCCTTGTTTTAATAATATATCTCTATCTTACGAACGGTTGGACATGTTCTAGTCTTCCGCTGGCTTTACCCCACTACAACAGGTAACTTCGTAGTATTGTTGTTGACATACAAAGATATACAAGAACTAGAATCAGATCTGCTGCCTCTGTATCTATCCAATACACTTTCTTTTCAGCTTCATAGTTCCCCAATAGTTTTTAAAGCAGAGGACAACTAGCAGCTTTTTTACTGTTGTTGTTCCCATATAAAATTTTTCTAGACTATTTTCTGAGAGGAATATCTGCTCCAAGCTCCTGGAACAGCACAATTCCCAGAAGGGTTTTTGTTTACATCTGTTTGTGAATTAAATCACTATTGACATTACTTTCCAATTTTAACAAGCATTCTAGTAATAATTAGCCACTGCTAGGCAAACTCTGAAGTGGCCCGGAGGTCGAGCTCAGTTTAGATAAACACACACAAGTTCAGATGCTTATCCGACTGCTTGCACTTCTTGAATCTGCAGAACTAGTCTGGAAACCTATCAGGTTCCTCATCTCCATGCTCCCACATGTCAAGCCATGCCAAGAATGCTACAACTGCATTTTTTCATGGTGCTTCTGCAGGTCTGGTTTTGGTCCTGCGCAGAACCAAGAAATACAAAGGTTTGTGAAAAGGAAAGTAATGCGCAAGGCCCAGAAGGAAGTTCTCTTCCTCAGAAAAAGGGTGTTTTCAAGAGCCATACGTAGCATGAACTATCCCATGACAAAGGGCCATCTTCAAAAAGAATTTAAGCCCAGCTACAGGTTATGGCCCTACAATACTTTCCTCCACCCTAGATAGGGTGCCTGTCTCTTGGACTGTTCTGGACCTTCCAGGCAGCCCTCTGCTCCCAGAACTGCCCTGCTCTGGTGCCTTCAGCTTCCACTTAAACCTCCTCTGGTGTCAGAAACTGAGCTTAACCCTCTGGAGCGCCCGACCATCCAAGCATGCTCAGAGACCCAGTTTCCTCAGCAAAGGCAGCTAGAAACATTTCTTTTTAAATAATGTTATATCAGGTGGAGGTGCCCAGCTTTTGACCATACCTTCCAAGGAAATGAAAGGGCTGGAAACAACACACTCTGTGGGGAATCAAACATGTTTTCCAGAAAAGCACATTAATCTCCAGGATGAGAGAGGAACACCATGCTCTCCCATTAAATTTATGTCCCTGTGAACCCAGGAAGGTACAAGTTGTCAGTGTTGAGACACATGACCAAGCAGTAATGCAGAGCTCAGGGGCAGAATAGATGGGAGACCAAGGTTCATAACTGCTTCTGAGTCCACAGGCCCTTAGGTAACCTAGTGATAAGTCAGGAAAAAAATACTCTACCCACAGTAGTACTGAGATATTTTCTAAAATGCTCTTGTTTAGGTTTTCTTTGCAATTTGGGTAATACTGAAGTGTATTTTTATTAGTTTTCAAATAACAGTTTATCCAGCCTCAATAGTGACAAGTTTGCTGTATTTTGGGCAGTACAGTCACTGGATATAAAAAAAAATGGAAAGGCAAAGGAACAGCCTTTGTCTTGTTTGATCAGCAAGAGCATCAAGCTGCAGTGTGGGTGGAAGTCATTCAGCTGGACGCTGCACAGGCTAGACAATGTAAGTAAAACTGCATTATTCAGCTCTACAGTCAATGAGTAGGAGAGGCAGAGTGGTGGGATGAAGACTGACCGCTATCTGTGAGCCGCTCACGACTTCCACCTGTTGGGAGTTACTGCCCTAATTTGTCTCAGAAAAGCTCAGGAAGATCTGGGGAGAAGACATGACAAAGCAGGTCTGGTTGTATATTAACAGGGTTATGCTTCAAAAGGGAACTACAGAATAAAACAAGGAATTGGTAAAAATTGCTTTGCACATATTACTAATCTGCATGTACAGGTATTAGTAACATCACTGCCCACTTTAGTTTTCACCTTTAGGTTTCAAAACTCAGTAGAATTACTTGGGATAATCTTCAAGAGCAAAGAGAATGAAAATTTGAAAATACACGAGGCCTAATAAATCTTGCATAGTTTGATAGGAGCACAATTTTCCTGGAGCACTACATATACAAATGTGAATTGCAGAATCAGGTGCCAGGGCTAGGCACACTTGCCCTTTCAATTTCTGCAGAAGCACAGAGGAGATGAACACATATTACTTTGCGGAAGATGCCTACCCACACTAACACCCCCTCCTGCCGTGCGCAAAAGAGCACTGCCAACATTTGCAATCTCATTGCAACCATGCCAATGTTTGCTCTCTCCCCCACTCCCCATCAAACTCTAGTCACAGAAACCAAGAGACTGCATGAGGATTTTCATTTCTATATTTCATTTTAAAGATGTGGGTTTTAGAGCTCTTGTGGCTTCAGAGAATAGCTTGAAAAGATAAAGCAAATTCAGCTTACAGGATCTAAAAACAAACTCAAGAACCCTCAGGTTATGTAAGAAAAGAAAATACAATTTTAAGCCCATCTGTACTTCTGCGTAGATGTGAACTGTTTTCCTCTTTTTTTTTTTTTTTTTTTTTTTTTTTAACGTATCAATGACCGTTTCTGTTCCAATGAGTTATTGCATTCACCTCTTTGAAATATGTTAAAATATTTCAAAAGCTGCTAAATGAAATGTATTATTTCGTGACAGTGAAGTATTAACCACCACTCTGCATGGAAGAAGAAGAAAGTTGCTTTCTTTAAAGACTGGTTCACCTAGGATGGTCCCTGTTTTACTCCTGAAATTGAGAGAACAGAGTGTGCCCTTTTACGCAGGTATCGCTTCTTTCCCTCTCAGAGGCAGAGAAACCAGTGCAAGACAAATCACCGTGTTTTCAGGCATGTGCCTTGCAGTACAACCCTGTGTACAGGGCGGGGTTTCACTCCAAGCTGAACAACCCACCGAGGGCAACCTGGGTGAATCGATGGGACTGAAGCTCTCTGCTTGGTGCCTCCGGCAGGCAGGGAGCTTGCTCCAAGGAAATCCAGTCCAAGGGCATGCCGCTGTGTCTGTGTGGAGCAACACAATTAAAAGCAGGAAAAAGGACGTGGGGGGAAATGGAAAAATTAATCCCATTGCATTGCAACTTTTCTTATTTAGTGAAAAGGAAATACAATTAGGTGGAACTTATTAAACACACCTACACAGATATCTGAACATCAGATATCTCCCTGGTGCACAAGAATTCATGCCTGCAGATGAAACAGGCAGGCTCCACTTCCTTAATCAAATTAGAAAACTAAACTTAAAATTATCTCCCTCCAGAGAAATATTTACACCTCCAAACATGTTCAGCAAAATAGAATATGAAGCTGAAAGGAAATCATTGAATTGTTTATTATGGTTTTCTAATGGTTTGGGCTTACGGTTTCAGACAGTAAAAAGTACAGTAGAAAATGACTGATTACAGTGCATACCGGAAATTTTCTGGAATTAAAAGAAAGCTGCTTTGCATAATAACTGCACGCTTCCATTTCTTGTGGAAAATTAAAAAGCCATTTCTCCTCACTAAAGTTGACTATAATTGCAAATGAGGGAGTCTAGGGGACAGGGGGAGGGAAAGAGGAAGGATAAGAGGAAAGAACTATGACAAAGATTCACAATGAGCTCACTGAGGCTAGCGACCAAATTAGGCGATGCTCAAAAACAGCTGAGGACAGGAGGAACAAAAAGCTTGCCTTCCAAAAATGTGTCAGACAGTGGGCCAATTCCACTCTAGAAACTGAAAGAGTAATGGCTCACGCGTGGTCTTCCGCCCTGCAGACCAATGCAGCACACAGCACTGCATGGCACTGACCCTGTGGGGCACAACATGGGCTGGGGATACTCAAGCAGGCATGTCTGCACGGAGAGCAGGCCAAGGCATCAGCTCTGTGGCATCCCCGTGGAGGTGTCCTGACACAGGAGCCTCATCATGAGAACCCACGTTCAAGGTACCAAGGAGAGCTAGGGGAGCAGGCCTGCGTGCTTCCACCGTGAGCTACTTTAAGTTTGGTGAGGGTGGGAGATGGTGAGAGAAGAACCATTAGCACTACAGGCAAGGGCTCAGGGAGTTTACATAAGCATCCCACACCAGTGAATTAGAGAATCTGGGGACCAATTACATGTTCTGCCGCACAGACAGAAGACGGTTTCTCTCCCTTCTACAACAGAACAATTTAGCTGCAATCTAAGGAGACTCAGAAAATCTCTCCTCTGGTTCTCTCAGAGACTTTCACATCAGAAGCAGAAATCAATCTTTGCTGCTAATAATATTGCTATGTAGGAATTTCTTGAAGTCTTTATTGAAGACAGTGTTCCCAAGTGTCAGGCAGCCACTACGGTTTGTAGCCTGGGAACAGTCCCACACAAGTTTCTGAAACAATCAGAGGAATTGCTGTCCCAGCCTCCTATCATATATGTATTTTCCTGGGGTTGTGTGATGGAGGTTTTTGTTTTAAAATAAAAGTTACCAGCATGTATATACAAAAAATGCATACAGCTAGACTTTGGTGGTCTCACCCAAGTAGCCAGGGGTTAGAGTTCCCTTCAGAAACACTCCTTATTTCTTGGAGTGTTTCTCATTTCTATGCCACTATTTAGGTAAGCTTTCTGGCCTGCTGCTGCATATTTCAGTAGCCTAGCCTTCTCCCTGAAAGGCAGTGGTGGGAAGAATGTTCTGGTAGGTCAGATCCTCGGTGTTGGCCTGCTTGCTCCCTTGAAGAGCTTGGCAGTCTGGAGGAAGCCCCGTCAGGCCGGTGGTTTTTCAGACTGCCTTCCCTGCTTGGTTGGTGTGTTGTGTTAGAGGTGCCTTCGGGGGAACTCAGTGAAGTGCTGTTACGGACTACACAAGAATAGGCAGACGACTCCTGGATCCTGTCCATTTTGAAGACACTCCAGAAGAAAAGTTGAGTAATCTTTACAGGGTTTTCTGCAGAACACAGCTTACCCTGCCCAGATACACACACACACATATTCACTGACTCAGGAATCGCTTCCAGACATGGTTAGAGGCTTATGGACATGCTGGCATGCAGGCAACTGACCTCCCAGCAGATTAAGACTATGGTTTACAATGTGAATTCTGGAAAGTTCCTCAGGACTGTCGGGCATCAAGTAAAAATTAAATCAATTTAAAAAAAATGTAAATGCTAGTTCATACCCAGCAAAGGCAACCCAGTGCTCTGCTCACCTGGAAATGCCCCCAGACAGTCACTGCATACAAGCAGAGCAAATCAGCCTGTCAGATTCCCCTCATTTTGAAGATGCCAAAATTGGCAGGTCTGGGCTAAAGGGAATTCTCTGACCCTAGATCATCATTTCTTTCTGGTTTCCACAGCAAGAGAGTAGACTTGTATCAAGGCAGAGATTTCGTGGCAGGCACAGGAGAAGGACCCATATTTTTCTAATACCTCAGTGGGGTTTCCAGTCCCACTGCTGAGATGACAAAGTGGCACAGGAACCTGCAGGGAGACCTGCCGCAGCTGGGAGCCTCCTGTCACCCACCTTCCATTCTGTCTCACCAAGATGTCTCTGCCACCCTCTCCCATCAAGGGCCAAAGTTGAAGGGTGGAAAGCCACCATCTGCAGGGCAAAGGGGAGGTACCCATTGCTCTCCCTGAAACACAGACACAGCAGAGTGGTGTCATGAAAGAAGAACAGGTCTCCATGGATAGTGGGGAAAGGTGTGGGGGAACATTATTTCCAGGCATCTGAGAGCTGTGACATTGATGCATTTTCAATGAGGAAACCCATGTATAAATGAGTGACAAATACATACAGATAATCTCAATTTAAGTCAGTACAAAACCAGATTACACAGTGGCCAGGCACTAAGGGCTGACATAATGGGAGGTTTTCATTTTGGGGTCAGCTGGGAAATGTCAATTTTCTTTTTTCCCTTTGTTCTACTTCCAGTCACCCAAAATCATGCCAGCCCAGCTTTCTGACCATAGTTTCTGTAACTCAACAAGATCTGTTTCTTAACTGTGGGAAAGGGATGGAAGAGACTTCTTCCCCTCTGGACAAAGCACTTCTCTCCCAGAACTTTCTTGTCTTGGCTAGCAGAGGAGCTAACTCAGCACATAAAAGATAAACTCCCATCAACTCCCATCAAGCCTGCCATGCATTCTTCCAACTTGTTATTCTGAGATGTTGTTTAAAGGAGCAGAGACAATTTACATCACTGGGATAAAATAATGGTATTGACCTCATCAAAGTATGTCACCACTGAGGAATAAGCACATATTAGCAAACATAACACAAAACAGGATATGTTAATATCAGTACAGAATGCACCCCCATCTTTGATTTTTTACTGATATCAAAGAGAACTAGAACTAAAGAAGTTCAGATTCTATGCAAAAAGGAAACAAAGAAACAAACAAACAAAAAAAAAATCAGTAGATTAAAAGCCCTTGGCTTGTACAAGAGACAACAGCACAGCTAGTTCCAGTGAGAGTGTGAAAGTCTGAATGACTGGGAGATGGCAAACGTGGGACATTCCTTCATTGTTTCCACAGCTCAAGATGTAGAGAGGAGGGAAAATACATATACTTTTTCAAAAAACACATAGCTACTCTGTGGATTTCATTACCACCGGATGTTAGGGAAGCCAAAAATATAAATGGGGAGATTAGTCCAATTCATGGAATAGAAGTCCACTGTGAGCACTTAAATACAAACACACAAATACGGCCTCTGGATGAGGAAGTCCCAGTGCAGCTGGCTGCCAGCAGCAGGGAGGATGCACTGGAGGAAATGAGAGTGTGCATTTGCCCTGCTCCTGTGCACTGCTCCAGGTATCCAGCACTGGCCCCTGCCAGAGGCAGGGCTGAGCTTTGGTCTCTGGCTGTATGGCTTTGGCCTTTCCTCTACAAGGGCCAGAATGTGCTTGGGTCAGAACTTTTAGTTACCCAGGAATTTGAGTCATATTCAACACCCCTTGGTCTCCTAAATGGAAAACAAAACAAAACAAAAACCACCATAATAAAATAGTGTAAGTATTTAGGCCGTTTCTTTCAATTTCTATAGCTATTATTAAAAACCTTGTGTTTGCTGCACATGAAGGTAACAAGATAAGTGGTGAAAGTGAGTGTAGTTGCCAGAGGAAAGTAACCAGGCTGGAACTCATGCACCCGCGCCCCCCCCCCCCCCGGCCCCTTCTCCCCCTCCCTACCTAGTCAACAGGTCTGATCATCTGACCACCTCAAATATTCTGAAATATCCAGGTACATCCAGAAATGTATGATCCATATGTGTTCAGTAGCTGTCTGGGGGGATTTCCGAGTGGATTGTTTCCTAAAGTTACAGTACTGTTAGGTCTGCTGCAGCTTGGGAAAAGAGAACAGTTTGTCCTTCTACTTTTCTTCGCAACTTAACGCTTTCAATATCTACATTTTGTCATCAAATATTTATGAGCACAAATTGTGAAATATTCAGAAATATAAATATCTGTAAATATCAGAAAATTGGGCAACTGAAGCCAATGTTTTACCATCCTACATGTAACTAATACGTTTCCTGAACAGACCATGGAAATTGATTTTGTTAGCAGTTTTTATGAAATGCTTCAAATATCATTTAAGTGGAAACAGCCATTGCTCAAAAAGGAAAGAGATATGTGCTTGTTATGTAACTTACTGAATCTTTTTTTCTCTTGTTTTTGCCAAGATCTGCTTGATAATGGTGTGAATTGTTTAGGCAAGCTCATGCAGCCTACAGACATATGTACATACAATCTTTAAAAGAACTTTCTGTTCCTTGTTCCCAGGTACACACCATACCGTGCTGCATACTTAAAAAACCTGCTATAGCCTGTTAATGGAGTGTGGAAATAACCCTGGAGGATAAGGCACACAGAGTTTATTACATAACTTAAGAAATTTTGGCCAAGAAAAAATGTTGATCCTATTAAATAGGTTTTAATGAAGTCAAGATTTAGGTGATTTTTATGATAATATCTTCATTCCAGTTGCTGTTCCAGCATGCCAAGTTCTGTATCCCATTAGCCCATTACCAAAGAACAAACTGTTATTGGTGGACTTTACTTTTAATTTTTATTTTTAAAGGACAGGATGGGAGTTTGCTTATGTTGGCTCTTTCTTGGTACTATTATTCCCTCAAAATCTGATTGTAAAGGGAATTTCAGTGAAGCTGTTAATAAGTGAAGCAATAATAAGTAGTTCTGAAAGAAACGCTCAGGGACTGTCCTCACTGCAAAACCCATAGCCCAAGTGCTGCCTTTCAATGGAGGCCTACTTAGACATTAAGATCTTTGCTTGTTTGTAGGACCTTTTAAACTAATCTCAGCTGCCTTAAAGGAAGTACAGGCTAAAACATACAGTTTTACTTGTGAACAGGACAATTTTGGCAACTTCATTCTTTCTGGGTACAACGAGCAATTTAATGACATTCCCCAGCTACCCCGGGTGCTGAGATAATAGCCCTGTAAAAATAATAATAATAATAATAATAAAATTAATCAAATCAGCAATGTTACCATAGCACATGCTTGAGTGGAGTACCAGCAGATACCCAATGGCCCAAGTTTCATTTCATGGAGGAGCTGCTTTTAACTACACTACAGTAACTTGGGGGTGGGTAGACAGGGGCAGGGGAAGGCAGGGACAGGGACATAAACCCAGCCAAACCAAACCAAACCAAACCAAACCAAACCAAACCAAACTTTATTTATTTAAACTCCAGTTAAATCAGAAATGGACACAGACCCTTTCTTTGGCAGCAAACTGAAGTAGCACAGCCTTTAAGGCATGTCTTTGGTCTTAGTACTAAAAGGTTGTATTTTGGGACTTTGGGATTTTCCTTCCAGATCAGACTTGACTATTTTGTGCTCTGCTTTAAAGAAGTACACAAAGCCTTATGTTTTCTGCTGCAATTGACTTTGAGGAAGTGTCAAAACAGGAATGCTAAACGAATTGTATTGAAAGCTTTGATTTTCCATTTAAAATAGCTCTCGGTATACTGTGGCTGAAAACCCATTATGCATCATCTAAAAGCCTTTATGTTTTCACACTGTTTGGTGAGGTATTACTTCAGTCATGATGCTTATGTTTTTTTTACTGAATATACTTGTTTATTACAAAACTGGGGAAATCCCCCTCTTCCTATAAATGCATCCATGCTAAACAGTGTGCAATGTGGACTTTATCTTTCTATAGGCAATCTGCTATAAGTTCCACCCACTTCATGTGAAGTAAGGTTTTCCGTTTATGCAGAAGCCCCTGGCACTGGGATGGGACCCACAGCAGAGCTAGTACATGAGTAACGACAGATCTCCCAGTCCCTCTCTCCCACAGTTTCTCCTCTGAAGTGAAATTCAGACGCATTAGCATAATCCATGGATTCCTTTTGTAGTAAAAGGCTGAACTACTGTATGCTTTAAGTTTTTGCCTTGTAAATTAACTAATTGGTAAAAGCATCACTAAAAGAAGAGAAAAACACAAAATCTTATGCAGTCTTCTAAGTACAGGAAGACAAAACAGCCTGCAATTCTCTTATAATAATGTTTCCTCCAATATTATTTTCCGTCTTTGATCTGAGCAGTTCAGATAACTGTAACCCCTAATGATGTTCTACAAGAGAAAGGATATGGAGAAATGTAGACGTCCTGAGATAAACATAGACGTCCTGAGATAAACAAATGCCCAAGTTTCAAAAAAGCCATCATGAATGATATAATAAACAAATTTGAGACTAGGTAAGATCGATTACATGGTCAATAGTAAAACAAAAGTCACAGAAGATTGTAGGAGCTCCAGCTATATGTCATGGGGCAGGTTGCCCAAAGTTGTGAGTTTTTTCAGCTGAAGAAACTCTAAGCCACGTTAGCATCAAGAAGAAAGAAGGACAGAAAGAAGGACAGAAAGAAAGAAAGAAGGACAGAAAGAAAGAAAGAAAGAAAGAAAGAAAGAAAGAAAGA